>NC_092336.1:129080000-129320000 GCF_046630445.1 Rutidosis leptorrhynchoides
TCGATCTCGAGCATTAGGATTGTGATACACTATGACCTGACCTAGCTTGATAGACATTTATTGACCAACATATGTTCTCTAGGTTGAGATCTACGGTTATTTGGTAATCCGAGTTTCGATCACATTTTGGTGAACGACTTTATATGCTGCTAAGGTGAGTTTCATTTGCTCCCTTTTTAAATACTTTTGCAATATATATTTTTGGGCTGAGAATACATGCACTTTATTTTAAACAATGGACACAAGTACATACTAAATTCTATACTGAGTTTGAACTGAAAATCCCTTAGCTTTGGTAACTAGTAAGTGACGGTTATAAGAACTGGTGGGCGCGAGTAGTAGTATATGGATCCATAGGGCTTGATATCCCCGTCCGAGCTAGAGCACTAGCCTTTTAACGGACGTATACTATTTGAGAAGCGTACATGTTTGTGATGACCCGGAAATTTTTGAATAAATTTAAACTTTAATCTTTATATTATTCCGACACGATAAGCAAAGTTTGTTAAGTTGAATCTCAAAAATTTTAAACTATGTTCATACATTCATTTAACCTCGACCAAATTCCAATGATTCACGAACCATTATATGAACGGACATGATTATATATGTATATGTGTATATATTATAACTTGAAAACGTTAACAAAGTATTAGACGTATAATACTTTACACGAACGTATTTGTTTCGATATAGGTTTAATATAATTATCAACGGAATTAAAAGATAATATCAAACGATTGATTTATCAGATACATTGTATGATCGTGAGTCTCTATTGAGAGGTCCACTTTGATGTAGGAAACCTTTTCTTTTTAACGATATTCGAAATAAATGGTAAAGTGAACAAATATGTCAATTAACGATTACTGGACAAAGGTTAGTAGAGATTAACTTTCAACACAATGATTTTCTCGTGTCTCTTGATAAAGTTAATTATTTAGTTTTCTTAATATTGAAAACTTTTTACGACATAGATGAAATCTTTTAAAGAATGATTTTGAATATAACTAATTCTGGAAAACTAAATTATATTTATTCGATTTAGGTCAAATATATGAAAGCGTTCTTCGAAATAATAGATTTTTAATTATTATAACGCTTCGATAAAAAGATGTGAATGTAATTAGTTTTAGAGAACTATAGTTATTCGATTTAGTATGGACACGTTTTTCGATATAATAGAATTTGATTGTTAAAATGTTTTTATGGATTTTCAGTGATATGAAAATGAAAATAAAGATAAAATAAAGATTTCTAATGAGCACTAAAAGACTACAACATTTCATCTCAAGATTTCAAGTTAAAATGATGGAAATCACTAAACCTACGCACTTGCACGAGAAAAATCATAACTAAATCATACTGACTCGAAAAAGGGTGATTCCGGTGTCCAGACGTCCGTAACTCAAAAATCTACAACTTTCGTGAAGACACCATACGCGGACAGCGTACCTATCTACGCGAAACGCGTAATGTTTGTCGACATAAAAAGTTTGTCGACATAAAAAGTGATGGCGGCTTACCTTTTTATTATTATTATATTATATATTATATTATTATATTATTATTTTACATATATATATATATATGAACGAAGTACTTATTAGGAACTAAAAAAAAACACTCACACACTCACATAAATAAATCACTCTGTATATTTTCTAGCTTAAAATTTTAAATTAGTAGTATGGTACTGTAACAAGTGATACATGGGTATTTTAATTTGGGTTACAAACCGATTATAACTAAGGAAACTATGGGTTATTGCCAAGGAGGTTATGGGTAATATTCGGGGATATATTTATGAATCAAACCTAGTGATTATCATCTCCGTTACGTCTACGTACTTTCCTACAATATTGAATCTCAATATTGATATGTTGAGATCTACGATTATTTGATAATCCGAGTTTCGATCACATTACGATGAACAAATTTATATGCTACTAAGGTGAGTTTCATATGATTCCTTTTACTCTTTACATTTTTTGGCTGAAAATACATACAAATGCTTTATTAACTGATTTACAATATTTATATGCGTGAGTTTCATATGATCCCTTTTTACTCTCTACATTTTTGGGCTGAGAATACATACAAATGCTTTATTAACTGATTTACAATATTTATATGCGTGAGTTTCATTTGCTCCCTTTTTAATTGCTTTTGCAATCTATATTTTTGGGCTGAGAATACATGCAATTTATTTTAAACGCAATGGATACAAGTACATACTTAATTCTACACTGAGTTTGAACCGAAAATCCCTTAGCTTTGGTAACTAGTAACTGCCAGTTATAAGAACTGGTGGGCGCGAGTAGTAGTATATGGATCCATAGGGCTTGATATCCCCGTCCGAGCTAGAGCGCTAGCCTTTTAACGGACGTATACTATTTGAGAAGCGTACACGTTGGTTTGCGTGTATTATTAAGATGATTATACAAAGGGTATAAAATATATATACGTTAAGTTTAGTTACCAGGGTGCTCAATTTCGTAGAATATTTTGATAAACGTTTCTGGATGAAACAACTGAAAACTTGTGATTCACCTTTATAAACAGATTATGCATAACACTAAAACTATGAACTCACCAACCTTTGTGTTGACACTTGTTAGCATGTTTATTCTCAGGTTTCCTAGAAGTCTTCCGCTGTTTGCTTATATGTTATACAAGCCATGTGCATGGAGTCATACATGATTTATTCAAGAAAACGTTGCATTCACAAAATCATCACCATCCATCTTATTTTGACTGCATTGTCAACGGAAATACTATTGTAAACTATTATTTACGGTGATTGTTTATTTGTAGAAATCATCAGATGTCGAAAACCTTTAATTTAAATATTCATATATGGTGTGCCTTTTCAAAAGAATGCAATGTTTACAAAACGTATCATATAGAGGTCAAATACCTCGCAATGAAATCAATGAATGATGTGTTCGTCCATATGGATTTGGAGCAATCGTCACAGTTGGTATCAGAGCGTTGGTCCTAGCGAACCAGGTCTTGCATGAATGTGTCTAACTGATAGTTGTTAAGATGCATTCGTAAGTCTGGACTTCGACTGTGTTTGCATGTCAAAAGTTTTGCTTATCATTTCTTGTCGTAAATTACCTGCTTATCATTCCTAGTCTAGACACGTCTTACTGCATTTATTGCATAAATAGTGTATAGACAAAAATTCATATCTTAGAGTATCTGTTACTGTAAACTTTTCCTGACATCTTTCGAAAATTTTTCCGTGATTTATGGAATTTGGTATTATATATACATATGTAAATTATGTAATGAAGAATACCAAACTAAATTCTATAATCTAATTCATATCAAAAATCATCTCCCTAATTATACAAGATGGATCCCTATCTAGTTCAAATTCCTTAAACTCTGACAGCTATTCCGATATAGATATTCACCTGAATTCTGAAGATAGTGTAACCGGAATGGATCAACCAATTAGCCATCATCTATTCTGGATGAATTGGGGATGGGTTCGTAGTCTACTTAATCATTGGAGGCAAGAAGAAGGTGATCCCTTCCATCCACCACATTGTCCTCTTGGCGAAGAACCTGAAGCACTTACCGGCGAACCTGTTCGAGACACTATTTTCTCTCTCATTTCCAGAGTATCTCGTCACGAAAATATACTATCTCAAATTCTAGATCTTATTCATCCGCTCTTCCGAACCGCCAATCATCCCGGTGTAGTAGAAGAAGTCAACGAGCTTTGCGCTCGGGTAGTGGCTTTGGAGAATGTGGTGCAAAGGTTACAAGCACCAGCAGCATCACTGACATCAACAGTACCACCGACAACAACACCAACAGTACCATTACCACCACCAACAACATCCGCATCGCAAACCTCAACTTCACAATCTGTTCCACGAGCATCAACGTCATACGCACCGTAGTTACCAAGAAATACCAGCAACAATAACCGATGAAGTATTAACTCATTTCCTCTGAAGAAATTTTATGTATATTTAATATATATGAATTTTGAAATCAAAATAAATATTTTCGTACTAAGCTATTACGTGTGAATCTTAACTAGTAGGTACTACCCGGTTAGTTCATATTACTAATATGCAATGATGTACATCCTTCCTTAACACCTTAACCATCATTAACTACAATCTCTGTTTCAATCTAATGAATTTCATTTCATAATAAACCAAGTGTATTATTCAATTACATAATTGATTTTACATTTTCATTTTCGATGTACTCGAAACTATCCAGAAAACATCATATGTGCCTTGTAAGTTTCACAAGAATTTCACGAGCATTAACATCCTTCACCAATGAATATCAATAAGAATAAATAATGAAGTATTGATTTCATTAGCGAAATACTCCGCAAAGATTAAGTAATCTTTAATATTTTAGAGATTATTCATTTCTAATTCCAGCCAAAAATCAAATGAGCTTAATATGATATTAACTCATTAAATCTGTATTACATCTGAAGAAAATATACATACATATATTTTCATAAAAACGGTAATAAAAATTCTTTTGTACAAAGTATTAATTGTGAAATCTTTAACGGGTAGGTAATACTCGGGAAATATATAAGTTCACAATTAATATGTTATACTGTACATTCTTCAACTTTGATTCAAAAATTATTAACTATGCTCACAGCGATATACAATCATTTCCATACAAATTCAATTACATATTCTGATATTGACGGATCAGAATCCAAGCCAAGATTTAATGGGTGACATCATTCTTAGATCTCTACATCTTTTAAAGCTATACTTTGACTTCAAAAAAAAAATGTGAAAGATCCTTTAGCATTGTTATTACCGAAAATAATCTTGTAATCCCTTTTCAAAGTATCCAGTCTTACCACACTTCCAACCAGTCAACTTCAACTTTTCAGATTAAGCCTTGTTGTAATCTTGATATATACGTTCTTGTTACTGGGGAACCTTTTATGTTCCACCACATTAGCAGCAAATTTACCAACAACTTCATTGATCCTTGACCTTCCGAAAAATCCTTATACTCATTGAAACCCTATCATGTACTCATCTACATCTTCTAACGGTAATTGCCATACCAACTACCGGGAATTAGTAATCAGTATTTTGAATTTCGCATCAATTCTACGCCAATAGTTATATATAAACATATAATGTCTATCTCCTAGACTTACATACTTCGAATGTGAAGTTTCTGAAAAACACCCCAAACTGTGAAACTAGTCCTCCGAATTTTGGAAAAATGCTGATGAAGCAGCAAAAACTTTAAACGACGTTAACAGTCAAAAGTTTAATGATAAAGAATAGTATGGTGGTAAAGCTGAAAAAAAAAGAGAAGGTTTGGAACTGGAAAACGGATTGAGCAAACCATGAAAGAGGCTGTGGACAAATCACAAGGACAAAATCTACCTTCAAAGGATCCAAATGATTCAGTGTCTACTAAAATCGTTAGCAAACACCTTACTCCTCATTCTAAACCTTCACAGACAGATTTTCCGCATCATCCTCTGATATTAAAAATTCTAAGATATCATCGTATATTTCTTTATAAATATCCTCGATATTTCTGGAGATATCTTCATAACTATTCTTATCTGAAATCATTCATCTCTTCACGCTATCTTTATTACATCATAAAAGAAACTATTTTAGTTTCTAAATTCTGAAACCTTCAAGTTTAAAATATGAATGTTTTGAAGTATTGTTGGGAACTGAAACATGAATTAGTATAATATAATGACACTTGATCAACGTGATTATATTACAGTAAGTAATGCTGAGTTTCTAATGGAACGTGATAAAGGTTCACAGATCCCACCCTCATCATGAACCATGTTACATAACTCTTTCATTCTATATAATCTCTAAATATATCAAGAAAATATATCTCTTGATGATTCGGTCTTTTCCGGATATTATGGTAATTTGATAAATCAAGATTGTGCCATTACAATTCCCTTCTTAGAACATTAACTATGTTCATTTCAAAATCCATACCTACTAATTCTGGACCATTATCCGCTTGACTTAAGGTCGGGAAGAGAAATCGAAAGCATGAAGCTCTGAAATATAATGGAAAATATAAAGCCCGATAACAACCCCGAAATTTACAAACCGTGTATATCGATGCGTATAGCAATATAAAGACACGGGAGAACGAAAAATACTACAACTCCAAGGTAATAGTAGAAGAAAATAACTTCCTCTGGTGGGAGATGAAAAAGAAGAATGAAGGATACGATAGCCAGGAAAATATCAATAATCAGAACTGGATTAAGCATTTTCACAATCTATTGGGATGTTTGAATAAGGAAGAAGATTATAGGAGTGGTGAAAATAAATGAAACGGAAGAGGTCAATTTATAGCGAAATATCAGACATAGCAATTGAGGCAGATTACGCATTTAATCAAAGGAAATCTTAATTTCCTTAAATTCTGAAGAATCAAATCTTATTATGAAGATTTTCTATTCCTTAAATTTCGGAAATCAATCGTTACTACGTCAAGAGATAAGACGCATCTCTATTCTCTATTTCACTTTATTACAATAACTTCCCTCATACGCTTCGAGTAATTGGATTGTTTTATCCATATTATTCAACGATGATAAAACTTTATTTATCGACTCATATTCGTCATAAAAACATTTTTATTGTTAGCCATGATAACCTCACTCAAATTTCGGGACGAAATTTCTTTAACGGGTAGGTACTGTGATGACCCGGAAATTTTCGAATAAATTTAAACTTTAATCTTTATATTATTCCGACACGATAAGCAAAGTTTGTTAAGTTGAATCTCAAAAATTTTAAACTATGTTCATACATTCATTTAACCTCGACCAAATTCCAATGATTCACGAACCATTATATGAACGGACATGATTATATATGTATATGTGTATATATTATAACTTGAAAACGTTAACAAAGTATTAGACGTATAATACTTTACACGAACGTATTTGTTTCGATATAGGTTTAATATAATTATCAACGGAATTAAAAGATAATATCAAACGATTGATTTATCAGATACATTGTATGATCGTGAGTCTCTATTGAGAGGTCCACTTTGATGTAGGAAACCTTTTCTTTTTAACGATATTCGAAATAAATGGTAAAGTGAACAATATGTCAATTAACGATTACTGGACAAAGGTTAGTAGAGATTAACTTTCAACACAATGATTGTCTCGTGTCTCTTGATAAAGTTAATTATTTAGTTTTCTTAATATTGAAAACTTTTTACGACATAGATGAAACCTTTTAAAGAATGATTTTGAATATAACTAATTCTGGAAAACTAAATTATATTTATTCGATTTAGGTCAAATATATGAAAGCGTTCTTCGAAATAATATATTTTTAATTATTATAACGCTTCGATAAAAAGATGTGAATGTAATTAGTTTTAGAGAACTATAGTTATTCGATTTAGTATGGACACGTTTTTCGATATAATAGAATTTGATTGTTAAAATGTTTTTATGGATTTTCAATGATATGAAAATGAAAATAAAGATAAAATAAAGATTTCTAATGAGCACTAAAAGACTACAACATTTCATCTCAAGATTTCAAGTTAAAATGATGGAAATCACTAAACCTACGCACTTGCACGAGAAAAATCATAACTAAATCATACTGACTCGAAAAAGGGTGATTCCGGTGTCCAGACGTCCGTAACTCAAAAATCTACAACTTTCGTGAAGACACCATACGCGGACAGCGTACCTATCTACGCGAAACGCGTAATGTTTGTCGACATAAAAAGTTTGTCGACATAAAAAGTGATGGCGGCTTACCTTTTTATTATTATTATATTATATATTATATTATTATATTATTATTTTACATATATATATATATATATATATATATATATATAAACGAAGTACTTATTAGGAACTAAAAAAAAACACTCACACACTCACATAAATAAATCACTCTGTATATTTTCTAGCTTAAAATTTTAAATTAGTAGTATGGTACTGTAACAAGTGATACATGGGTATTTTAATTTGGGTTACAAACCGATTATAACTAAGGAAACTATGGGTTATTGCCAAGGAGGTTATGGGTAATATTCGGGGATATATTTATGAATCAAACCTAGTGATTATCATCTCCGTTACGTCTACGTACTTTCCTACAATATTGAATCTCAATATTGATATGTTGAGATCTACGATTATTTGATAATCCGAGTTTCGATCACATTACGATGAACAACTTTATATGCTACTAAGGTGAGTTTCATATGATTCCTTTTACTCTTTACATTTTTTGGCTGAAAATACATACAAATGCTTTATTAACTGATTTACAATATTTATATGCGTGAGTTTCATATGATCCCTTTTTACTCTCTACATTTTTGGGCTGAGAATACATACAAATGCTTTATTAACTGATTTACAATATTTATATGCGTGAGTTTCATTTGCTCCCTTTTTAATTGCTTTTGCAATCTATATTTTTGGGCTGAGAATACATGCAATTTATTTTAAACGCAATGGATACAAGTACATAATTAATTCTACACTGAGTTTGAACCGAAAATCCCTTAGCTTTGGTAACTAGTAACTGCCAGTTATAAGAACTGGTGGGCGCGAGTAGTAGTATATGGATCCATAGGGCTTGATATCCCCGTCCGAGCTAGAGCGCTAGCCTTTTAACGGACGTATACTATTTGAGAAGCGTACACGTTGGTTTGCGTGTATTATTAAGATGATTATACAAAGGGTATAAAATATATATACGTTAAGTTTAGTTACCAGGGTGCTCAATTTCGTAGAATATTTTGATAAACGTTTCTGGATGAAACAACTGAAAACTTGTGATTCACCTTTATAAACAGATTATGCATAACACTAAAACTATGAACTCACCAACCTTTGTGTTGACACTTGTTAGCATGTTTATTCTCAGGTTTCCTAGAAGTCTTCCGCTGTTTGCTTATATGTTATACAAGCCATGTGCATGGAGTCATACATGATTTATTCAAGAAAACGTTGCATTCACAAAATCATCACCATCCATCTTATTTTGACTGCATTGTCAACGGAAATACTATTGTAAACTATTATTTACGGTGATTGTTTATTTGTAGAAATCATCAGATGTCGAAAACCTTTAATTTAAATATTCATATATGGTGTGCCTTTTCAAAAGAATGCAATGTTTACAAAACGTATCATATAGAGGTCAAATACCTCGCAATGAAATCAATGAATGATGTGTTCGTCCATATGGATTTGGAGCAATCGTCACAGTTGGTATCAGAGCGTTGGTCCTAGCGAACCAGGTCTTGCATGAATGTGTCTAACTGATAGTTGTTAAGATGCATTCGTAAGTCTGGACTTCGACTGTGTTTGCATGTCAAAAGTTTTGCTTATCATTTCTTGTCGTAAATTACCTGCTTATCATTCCTAGTCTAGACACGTCTTACTGCATTTATTGCATAAATAGTGTATAGACAAAAATTCATATCTTAGAGTATCTGTTACTGTAAACTTTTCCTGACATCTTTCGAAAATTTTTCCGTGATTTATGGAATTTGGTATTATATATACATATGTAAATTATGTAATGAAGAATACCAAACTAAATTCTATAATCTAATTCATATCAAAAATCATCTCCCTAATTATACAAGATGGATCCCTATCTAGTTCAAATTCCTTAAACTCTGACAGCTATTCCGATATAGATATTCACCTGAATTCTGAAGATAGTGTAACCGGAATGGATCAACCAATTAGCCATCATCTATTCTGGATGAATTGGGGATGGGTTCGTAGTCTACTTAATCATTGGAGGCAAGAAGAAGGTGATCCCTTCCATCCACCACATTGTCCTCTTGGCGAAGAACCTGAAGCACTTACCGGCGAACCTGTTCGAGACACTATTTTCTCTCTCATTTCCAGAGTATCTCGTCACGAAAATATACTATCTCAAATTCTAGATCTTATTCATCCGCTCTTCCGAACCGCCAATCATCCCGGTGTAGTAGAAGAAGTCAACGAGCTTTGCGCTCGGGTAGTGGCTTTGGAGAATGTGGTGCAAAGGTTACAAGCACCAGCAGCATCACTGACATCAACAGTACCACCGAAAACAACACCAACAGTACCATTACCACCACCAACAACATCCGCATCGCAAACCTCAACTTCACAATCTGTTTCACGAGCATCAACGTCATACGCACCGTAGTTACCAAGAAATACCAGCAACAATAACCGATGAAGTATTAACTCATTTCCTCTGAAGAAATTTTATGTATATTTAATATATATGAATTTTGAAATCAAAATAAATATTTTCGTACTAAGCTATTACGTGTGAATCTTAACTAGTAGGTACTACCCGGTTAGTTCATATTACTAATATGCAATGATGTACATCCTTCCTTAACACCTTAACCATCATTAACTACAATCTCTGTTTCAATCTAATGAATTTCATTTCATAATAAACCAAGTGTATTATTCAATTACATAATTGATTTTACATTTTCATTTTCGATGTACTCGAAACTATCCAGAAAACATCATATGTGCCTTGTAAGTTTCACAAGAATTTCACGAGCATTAACATCCTTCACCAATGAATATCAATAAGAATAAATAATGAAGTATTGATTTCATTAGCGAAATACTCCGCAAAGATTAAGTAATCTTTAATATTTTAGAGATTATTCATTTCTAATTCCAGCCAAAAATCAAATGAGCTTAATATGATATTAACTCATTAAATCTGTATTACATCTGAAGAAAATATACATACATATATTTTCATAAAAACGGTAATAAAAATTCTTTTGTACAAAGTATTAATTGTGAAATCTTTAACGGGTAGGTAATACTCGGGAAATATATAAGTTCACAATTAATATGTTATACTGTACATTCTTCAACTTTGATTCAAAAATTATTAACTATGCTCACAGCGATATACAATCATTTCCATACAAATTCAATTACATATTCTGATATTGACGGATCAGAATCCAAGCCAAGATTTAATGGGTGACATCATTCTTAGATCTCTACATCTTTTAAAGCTATACTTTGACTTCAAAAAAAAAATGTGAAAGATCCTTTAGCATTGTTATTACCGAAAATAATCTTGCAATCCCTTTTCAAAGTATCCAGTCTTACCACACTTCCAACCAGTCAACTTCAACTTTTCAGATTAAGCCTTGTTGTAATCTTGATATATACGTTCTTGTTACTGGGGAACCTTTTATGTTCCACCACATTAGCAGCAAATTTACCAACAACTTCATTGATCCTTGACCTTCCGAAAAATCCTTATACTCATTGAAACCCTATCATGTACTCATCTACATCTTCTAACGGTAATTGCCATACCAACTACCGGGAATTAGTAATCAGTATTTTGAATTTCGCATCAATTCTACGCCAATAGTTATATATAAACATATAATGTCTATCTCCTAGACTTACATACTTCGAATGTGAAGTTTCTGAAAAACACCCCAAACTGTGAAACTAGTCCTCCGAATTTTGGAAAAATGCTGATGAAGCAGCAAAAACTTTAAACGACGTTAACAGTCAAAAGTTTAATGATAAAGAATAGTATGGTGGTAAAGCTGAAAAAAAAAGAGAAGGTTTGGAACTGGAAAACGGATTGAGCAAACCATGAAAGAGGCTGTGGACAAATCACAAGGACAAAATCTACCTTCAAAGGATCCAAATGATTCAGTGTCTACTAAAATCGTTAGCAAACACCTTACTCCTCATTCTAAACCTTCACAGACAGATTTTCCGCATCATCCTCTGATATTAAAAATTCTAAGATATCATCGTATATTTCTTTATAAATATCCTCGATATTTCTGGAGATATCTTCATAACTATTCTTATCTGAAATCATTCATCTCTTCACGCTATCTTTATTACATCATAAAAGAAACTATTTTAGTTTCTAAATTCTGAAACCTTCAAGTTTAAAATATGAATGTTTTGAAGTATTGTTGGGAACTGAAACATGAATTAGTATAATATAATGACACTTGATCAACGTGATTATATTACAGTAAGTAATGCTGAGTTTCTAATGGAACGTGATAAAGGTTCACAGATCCCACCCTCATCATGAACCATGTTACATAACTCTTTCATTCTATATAATCTCTAAATATATCAAGAAAATATATCTCTTGATGATTCGGTCTTTTCCGGATATTATGGTAATTTGATAAATCAAGATTGTGCCATTACAATTCCCTTCTTAGAACATTAACTATGTTCATTTCAAAATCCATACCTACTAATTCTGGACCATTATCCGCTTGACTTAAGGTCGGGAAGAGAAATCGAAAGCATGAAGCTCTGAAATATAATGGAAAATATAAAGCCCGATAACAACCCCGAAATTTACAAACCGTGTATATCGATGCGTATAGCAATATAAAGACACGGGAGAACGAAAAATACTACAACTCCAAGGTAATAGTAGAAGAAAATAACTTCCTCTGGTGGGAGATGAAAAAGAAGAATGAAGGATACGATAGCCAGGAAAATATCAATAATCAGAACTGGATTAAGCATTTTCACAATCTATTGGGATGTTTGAATAAGGAAGAAGATTATAGGAGTGGTGAAAATAAATGAAACGGAAGAGGTCAATTTATAGCGAAATATCAGACATAGCAATTGAGGCAGATTACGCATTTAATCAAAGGAAATCTTAATTTCCTTAAATTCTGAAGAATCAAATCTTATTATGAAGATTTTCTATTCCTTAAATTTCGGAAATCAATCGTTACTACGTCAAGAGATAAGACGCATCTCTATTCTCTATTTCACTTTATTACAATAACTTCCCTCATACGCTTCGAGTAATTGGATTGTTTTATCCATATTATTCAACGATGATAAAACTTTATTTATCGACTCATATTCGTCATAAAAACATTTTTATTGTTAGCCATGATAACCTCACTCAAATTTCGGGACGAAATTTCTTTAACGGGTAGGTACTGTGATGACCCGGAAATTTTCGAATAAATTTAAACTTTAATCTTTATATTATTCCGACACGATAAGCAAAGTTTGTTAAGTTGAATCTCAAAAATTTTAAACTATGTTCATACATTCATTTAACCTCGACCAAATTCCAATGATTCACGAACCATTATATGAACGGACATGATTATATATGTATATGTGTATATATTATAACTTGAAAACGTTAACAAAGTATTAGACGTATAATACTTTACACGAACGTATTTGTTTCGATATAGGTTTAATATAATTATCAACGGAATTAAAAGATAATATCAAACGATTGATTTATCAGATACATTGTATGATCGTGAGTCTCTATTGAGAGGTCCACTTTGATGTAGGAAACCTTTTCTTTTTAACGATATTCGAAATAAATGGTAAAGTGAACAATATGTCAATTAACGATTACTGGACAAAGGTTAGTAGAGATTAACTTTCAACACAATGATTGTCTCGTGTCTCTTGATAAAGTTAATTATTTAGTTTTCTTAATATTGAAAACTTTTTACGACATAGATGAAACCTTTTAAAGAATGATTTTGAATATAACTAATTCTGGAAAACTAAATTATATTTATTCGATTTAGGTCAAATATATGAAAGCGTTCTTCGAAATAATAGATTTTTAATTATTATAACGCTTCGATAAAAAGATGTGAATGTAATTAGTTTTAGAGAACTATAGTTATTCGATTTAGTATGGACACGTTTTTCGATATAATAGAATTTGATTGTTAAAATGTTTTTATGGATTTTCAATGATATGAAAATGAAAATAAAGATAAAATAAAGATTTCTAATGAGCACTAAAAGACTACAACATTTCATCTCAAGATTTCAAGTTAAAATGATGGAAATCACTAAACCTACGCACTTGCACGAGAAAAATCATAACTAAATCATACTGACTCGAAAAAGGGTGATTCCGGTGTCCAGACGTCCGTAACTCAAAAATCTACAACTTTCGTGAAGACACCATACGCAGAAAGCGTACCTATCTACGCGAAACGCGTAATGTTTGTCGACATAAAAAGTTTGTCGACATAAAAAGTGATGGCGGCTTACCTTTTTATTATTATTATATTATATATTATATTATTATATTATTATTTTACATATATATATATATATATGAACGAAGTACTTATTAGGAACTAAAAAAAAACAATCACACACTCACATAAATAAATCACTCTGTATATTTTCTAGCTTAAAATTTTAAATTAGTAGTATGGTACTGTAACAAGTGATACATGGGTATTTTAATTTGGGTTACAAACCGATTATAACTAAGGAAACTATGGGTTATTGCCAAGGAGGTTATGGGTAATATTCGGGGATATATTTATGAATCAAACCTAGTGATTATCATCTCCGTTACGTCTACGTACTTTCCTACAATATTGAATCTCAATATTGATATGTTGAGATCTACGATTATTTGATAATCCGAGTTTCGGTCACATTACGATGAACAACTTTATATGCTGCTAAGGTGAGTTTCATATGATTCCTTTTACTCTTTACATTTTTGGGCTGAAAATACATACAAATGCTTTATTAACTGATTTACAATATTTATATGCGTGAGTTTCATATGATCCCTTTTTACTCTCTACATTTTTGGGCTGAGAATACATACAAATGCTTTATTAACTGATTTACAATATTTATATGCGTGAGTTTCATTTGCTCCCTTTTTAATTGCTTTTGCAATCTATATTTTTGGGCTGAGAATACATGCAATTTATTTTAAACGCAATGGATACAAGTACATACTTAATTCTACACTGAGTTTGAACCGAAAATCCCTTAGCTTTGGTAACTAGTAACTGCCAGTTATAAGAACTGGTGGGCGCGAGTAGTAGTATATAGATCCATAGGGCTTGATATCCCCGTCCGAGCTAGAGCGCTAGCCTTTTAACGGACGTATACTATTTGAGAAACACGTTGGTTTGCGTGTATTATTAAGATGATTATACAAAGGGTATAAAATATATATACGTTAAGTTTAGTTACCAGGGTGCTCAATTTCGTAGAATATTTTGATAAACGTTTCTGGATGAAACAACTGAAAACTTGTGATTCACCTTTATAAATAGATTATGCATAACACTAAAACTATGAACTCACCAACCTTTGTGTTGACACTTGTTAGCATGTTTATTCTCAGGTTTCCTAGAAGTCTTCCGCTGTTTGCTTATATGTTATACAAGCCATGTGCATGGAGTCATACATGATTTATTCAAGAAAACGTTGCATTCACAAAATCATCACCATCCATCTTATTTTGACTGCATTGTCAACGGAAATACTATTGTAAACTATTATTTACGGTGATTGTTTATTTGTAGAAATCATCAGATGTCGAAAACCTTTAATTTAAATATTCATATATGGTGTGCCTTTTCAAAAGAATGCAATGTTTACAAAACGTATCATATAGAGGTCAAATACCTCGCAATGAAATCAATGAATGATGTGTTCGTCCATATGGATTTGGAGCGATCGTCACAATGTTGGTTTGCATGTATTATTAAGATGATTATACAAAGGGTACAAATTATATATACGTTAAGTTTAGTTACCAGGGTGCTCAATTTCGTAGAATATTTTGATAAACGTTTCTAGATGAAACAACTGAAATCTTGTGATCCACCTTTATGTACAGATTATGCAAAATATTAAAATTATGAACTCACCAACCTTTGTGTTGACAATTTTTAGCATGTTTATTCTCAGGTTCCCTAGAAGTCTTCCGCTGTTTGCTTATATGTTAGACAAGCTATGTGCATGGAGTCTTACATGGCATATTTTTCAAGGAAACGTTGCATTCACCAAATCATCACCATGTATCTTATTTTGACTGCATTGTCAACGGAAGTATTATTGTAAACTATTATTTACGATGATTGTCTATATGTAGAAATCATCAGATGTCGAAAACCTTTGATTTAAATATTCATTTATGGTGTGCCTTTTCAAAAGAATGTAATGTTTACAAAACGTATCATATAGAGGTCAAATACCTCGCAATGAAATCGATGAATGACGTGTTCGTCCATATGGATTTGGAGCGATCGTCACATCAGCATTCAAAGTTATCATAACCGAATCGTTGGTTATCAATCCGAGGTGTTTTCAAGAGTTTTAAGGGTTTGAATGAAGATTGTAATTGTCAATATACATATGATGTTTTAGAATTTTGAATGATACAAATATTTTTCTGGGTTTTATGATTAGAAGTGATGTTCTAGTACAATTTTGAAGTCAAAGTATAGCCTTGAAAGTTGTAGGGACCTAAGAGTGATATCTTCTGCTAAATTTTGACTTGGATTTTGATTTGTCAAAATCAGAAAATGTAATCGAATTTGAATGAGAATGGTTGTTCTGATTCTTATGAAAGAATGTATATTGTTGTGAAAGTAGTGAATATAGTTGATGATTGCTGAATCAGATTCGAAGAATGTAACATATTATTTGTGAATTTATATATCTTTTGGGTATTACCTACCCGTTAAAAGTTTCACAAATAATATTTTCTACAAGAGAATTTTATTACAATTTTTATAAAAATATTAGTATGTATATTTTCTTCAAATGTAATACAGATTTAATGAGTTAATATCATATTAAGCTCATTTGATTTTCAGCTGGAACTAGAAATGAATAATCTCTAAAACATTAGAGATTACATAATCTTCGCGGAGTATTTCACTAATGTAATCAATACTTCGTTATTCAGTTTTATTGATATTTCATCGGTGAATCATGTTGGTGCTCATGGAACTCTTGTAACTTCGCAAGGTACGAATGATGTTTTCTAGAAAGTTTCGAATACATCGAAGATGAAAGTGTAAAATCAAACATATAATTGAATAATACACTTAGTTTATTATGAAAAGGAATTCATTGAATTTGAAACAGAGATTGTAGTTAACGATGGTTATGTCGTTAATGAAGGATGTACATCATTGCATATTAGTAATATGAACTAACCGAGTAGTACCTATCAGTTAAGATTCACACGTAATAGCTTAGTACGAAAAGATTTATTTTGATCTCAAAATTCATATATATATAATATACATATAATTTCTTCAGAGGGAATGAGTTAATATTTCATAACTCATTGATACGATATACGTGTTGTTGATTAGTGATGATGTTTGTGGTGATTATGGATCTGGCGGAGCTTGTGATGTTGTAGATGCTGACGATGCTGACGGTACTGACGGTGCTGGTGATGCTGACGGTACTGTTGATGCTGCTGGTAAAACAGATCTAGCTTGTAAATCGTGCACCATTCCGATCATGGTCTTATTTCATCATTTCTATTCGCTCACTCATCTGGTTTACAATTAGAAATAGAATAAGTAATCTCTAAAACTTTTAGAAACTACATATTCTCTGCATAATATTTCTTTGATGAATTTATGAATCAATACTTCATCGTTTATTGTTGTTGGTATTCTTTGGTATCTATGGTGCGTGTGACGTTGATGTTCGAGGTACAGATTGTGATGTTGAGGTGTGGGATGCGAATGTTGTTGTTGGTGGTGGTATTGATACTGTTGGTGAAGTGACCCGTCCTAATTCATCCGGACGAATACATTACAATTGATTACATCGCGACGTACTTGACCTCTATATGATACATTTTACAAGCACTGCATTCGTTTTTGAAGAGACAATCTTTCATTACATCAAAAGTTGACGGCATGCATACCATTTCATAATATAACCAACTATAATTGACTTAGTAATAATCTTGATGAACTCAATGACTCGAATGCAACGTCTTTTGAAATATGTCATGAACGACTCCAAGAAATATCTCTAAAATGAGAAAATGCACAGCGGAAGATTTTTTTCATACCTGAGAATAAACATGCTTTAAAGTGTCAACCAAAAGGTTAGTGAGTTCATTAGTTTTTCATAAACAATCATTTCCATTATTTTAATAGACCACAAGATTTTCATTTGCATTTCTCATAAATATACGTCCCATGCATAGAGACAAAAATATCATTCATATGGATTGAACACCTGGTAACCGACATTAACAAGATGCATATAAGAATATCCCCTATCATTCCGGAAAATCCTTCGGACATGATAAAACAACATCGAAGTGCTAAAGCATCCGCTACAACCGATGGGGTTTGTTGGACCCAATAGATCTATCTTTAGGATTCGTGTCAATTAGTAGATCGGTTTACTAATTCTTAGGTTACCAAGCAAAAGGGGCATATTAGGCTTCGATCATTCACCCATATAATGTAGTTTTAGTTACTTGTGTCTATTTCGTAAAACATTTATAAAAGTAGCGCATTTATTCTCAGTCCCAAAAATATATATTGCAAAAACATTTAAAAAGGGAGTAATGAAACTTACAATACTGTATTTTGTAGTAAAAATACATATGACGAAACTGAACAATGCAGGGTCGGCATTGGATTCATGAACCTATATCATTTGTATATATATTAACACACATAATCGTAATCGAATAAATATATATTTTATTTTTTATAATATACTTGTTAAATTATTTGTTATATAGATATAGATATATTTAATTTATATATTTAATTTAACTAGTGTTTATCTTTCATTATAACATAATAATAATAATAATAATAATAATAATAATAATAATAATAATAATAATAATAATAATAATAATAATAATAATAATAATAATAATAATAATAATAATAATAATAATAATAGAAAACTACCTCAAAGAATAAGTTCCAAAAAAATAAGTGCCCTTGCCCGGACTCGAACCCGCGACCTCCCGCTAACCTACTAACACCCTTAACCATTACTCCATTTGTTTCTTTCTTAGATTACCAGCATCTTTTCATATTACATCATCATAACAACATCATCACGATATCATAATTTGGTCATTATCATCATCTCCATTACCCATCATCATCGTCATTATAATACATCATCATCATCATTCGTTATTATCATGTTTATCAATTCATCATTATAATTCATTTATCATCTTCAACTTAACCATCATCATGATACTCATCTTTATTAACGTATATTACGTACAAATTTACCATCTCACGATTGTACGCATCATCACCTTTATCATGATATCAACACCAACGATTTTTACGGTACATATCACCCTTGTCATCATAGTCCCATATATCACGTACCGTAAAATCATTTCGTTTTTAAATATAGTAATCATTAACCACATGCTCTTAATGATACATGATTACAAACAAAGAAAAGTGGAAATCAACTTTGTGGCCCATCTTGGTCGAACATGTATTGCTATTCCACTTGATTGATTAAAAAAAAAACGCCATTAATTAGGATCCTATGATCATATTGCCAAAATAGTAAGTCATAAAAAGTTTCTTAGTCCCCACTATAACTAATATTTGCCGATTATATATATATATATATGTGATTTTGTTGGATTTTCAAACAGGAAGAGTAAATATCATTCGTGGTCCCATTTAAAAGAAAAAATAATTTGAACGCCTTTATATTTTTTTTTGGTCGGCCAATTTGTATTTACTAATCCCATTTGGCTAATTGCATTGAATTAATCATGGAGGTTATATAAAGTGAGGTATTATAATATCAAATACCTCCCAAATTCTTCCCAGCATGTTCCCATCCTAATCTATCAGTTTGCAATGTAATACAACTCAATCGCAGCGGCATTTGATCAAAGTTGGTGTGAGGTGTTCGAATGACGGTTTAAACAAACTTGGAGCTGCAACAGTTTGGTGGCATAAGGTGGTGGTCGACGGTGGTGATTGAAAATGAAGGTGGTTGTTCAAGAGTGATCAAGGTAATGGTTTGTCCACAATGGTAGTTTTGAACATAAACGGATAGAAGCAGAAACAATTAAGCGTAGCAGTAGAAAGAAAGTGGGTTTTGGCTTTAAGGTAGAACCAAAAGATTTGTAGCGATAACGTTCATGAACAAGGGATTTTGGGTTTGGGTTGCAGGTGATATCACGAAACAGTAGAACTAACAATAACGTATGATGGTTTGTGTTGGTGTTCTTTGAAGGTGATGGTTAAAGTTGAATGTGGCCGATGGGGAATTGAATGATTTTTATCAACAACTTGATTAGCTCGATTGCTATATTTAGTTCGACATTTAATCACGGGAACAGAGGAAAAAGCTAAAATAATAATAATAAAAAGTTGGATGTGATAGGAAACAGATGGGTACGAATTTTGCTATATCTGATTCCCTTTATTCTGTACAAATATTATGAGACAAGAACCCAAAAGCATGATAGCTACTTAAAACAGATTATGATTTTAAATTCATTTTCACATATATATAATATCAATAATTAATAATTATAATTCTATTACCAATAATATAAATACAAATAATAATAATGTTAATAATGATAATAATATGAGTAATAATAATAATAAGTCATAATAATAATAATTTTTAGAGTAATTGATAATAATAATTTTATTAATGGTAATTATAATAATAACACTAATAATAATTATATTAGTATTGTTAATAATATTTATATATATCAATCTCATATTTATATTTTTAACATTATACTATTACATTATACTATTAATAACATTTAATAATAGTAATGATAAACCTAATAATAAGAATTATAATTTTTAAGGATAATAATAACTAATAATTTATTTAATTCATAATAAATTTGAATTTTCAATCTTTCTCATCATAATATTTATAACAAGGATCTTTGTTATGATAACCCTAAAATTATTAGAATTTTATTAATATAACAGTAATAATAATAATATAATTAATACTAATATTGATATCAGTAATAATAATAATAATAATAATAATAATAATAATAATAATAATCATAATAATATTATGATATTATATCTTTAAACTTGTAATTACATTTACTATCTTTAATATCATAAATTATTAATCATGTAACATATTATAATATAACATTTATTGAATATTTATTATTTATATTTATATAGTACATTAATTATGAATTGTGATCATACATATAGATTCATAACAACTTTTTATCGTCTATATGTATTTTTTACATAATTAACTCTGATAATCAAATTGTATTTTATTATTTAAATTTAATATATAAACTTATATATATATACATATATACACCTATTTATTTACAACTATTGTTCGTGAATTGTCGGGAATAGTCAAAGGGTAATCGAATATATGAACACAGTTCCAAAATTTTTTCGAGACTCAACAGTACAGACTTTGCTTATCGTGTCGGAAACATACAAAGATTAAGTTTAAATTTGGTCGAAAATTTTCGGGTTGTCACAGTACCTACCCGTTAAAGAAATTTGATCACGAAATTTGATCGAGGTGGTCATGGCTAACACTAAAAAAGTTTTCATGACGAATATGAGTTGATAAGTAGAGTTTTATCATCATTGAGTAATATGGATAAATTAGATTATTCGAAGAGCACGAATAAAACTATCACAAAAGGGTGAATTGAATAAATAAAGTTTCGTTTTAACTTTTGACGTTGTCTTGGTTAAATTCCGGAATTCAAAGGATTTAAAGAAAATATTTGAAATCTAAAAGATTTGATTCTTCGGCGAGTAAGGATATTAAGATCTCTATAATTAAATATGGTGATCTGCCTCGGTTACACTGTCTGATATTTCCATTATAAATTAAACTCTTCCGTTCCATTATTCTCACCATTCCTATACTTTCTTTCTTAGTTCATACATCCTAAAGATTGTGAAAATGCTTAGTCTAGTACGGATCCTTGTCCTTCTTCTGACAATCGCATCTGTCTTCCTCCTTTTTCATCTACCGCTGGAGGAATTTGTTAACTTCTACTATTACCTTTAGGTTATAGTGTTTATCATTCTCCCGTGTATTTATGTTGCCATCATCATTGATATTCACTGTTTGTAATTTATGTGTTTGTGATCGGCTTTGTATTTTCCTTTATATTTCGGAGCTCCATGCTCTTGTTTTCTCTTCCCGTCTTCAAGTCAAGCGAATAATGGTCCAGGATTCGTAGGTATGAAGTTTTGGATTATCATAATATACAGGGTAGAAAGGAAAGGTAGTGGCACGATTTGATTTGTCAAATTACCAGAATATCCGGTAAAGAACGAATCATCAAGAAAATATTTTCTTGATATTTTTGAGGTTAAATAGAATACAAGAGTCATGTAACATGGCACAAGATGACGTTATGATCTGTGAATCATCACGTTCCATTAGAAACTCAGCATGACTTACTGTAATATAATCACGTTGATCAAGTGTCATTATATTATACTAACTCATGCATCAGTTCCCCAACACTTCAAAAACATTCAGAATTATAACTCGAAAGTTTACAGAATAAAGAAACTATACAGTTTCCTTTATGATGTAACTGATGTTATGCGAGGTGTATATGAAATAGTATTATTTTTTACTACGAAATTCTATTAAATATGATACAATTTTACACAAGTTATTTATTTATTTATAGAGTGGATATACCTAAAGCTTGCTACAACACTTATAGGCAGTGTACCTAATCGTACAGTAGTGTAGTTTTTAGTAAGTCCGGTTCGTTCCACAGGGAGACTTAAACTAGCTCAACGCTATATTTTAAAACTATATTTGCAAAAATACAAAAATAATATTATTATTATTATTATAAAAAGGGGGTTTTTACCGTTTAATGACCGGTTTGCCGATTTTAAAACTTTAGTCGCAGTTAAAACCTAATGTAAAATATTAAAAATAAATATAACTTAATTTAAATCGTAAAGTAAATAACTATAATGAAATTGCGATAAATAAAAGTGCGATAAAATAAAATTGTGATAATTAAAGAGTATGATAATTAAAAGTGTAATTAAATACAATGACAATAAATAAAAGTGTGATAATTAAAAGTGAAATTAAATATGAAATAAAGGAATTATGCTTATTTAAACTTCCATAATCATGATGTTTGACGTGTTGATTTTTAGTTTATTCCAATGGGTTAATTGTTCTTTGTCCTGGATTATTCAATATGTCCATACGGATTTGTCCATAATAGTCCATCAGTCATAATCATAAAATGCGGAAGTCTTCGTCAAATTATTCTTATTCCCGAAGTCAAATATTCCAACTAATTGGGGATTCGAATTGTAACAAGGTCTTAATACTTTGTTTAATGAATACACCAGGTTATCGACTGCGTGTAAACCAAGGTTTTACTACTTTGTTAACAATTACACCAATTACCCTTGAATGTAATCCATCCCGGTTTCAACAAGTCTATTAACTATTAATCTAGTTGCGTGTCCGGTAAAATGAACAATTATTGGTATTTATAGATATCCCGCCCACCGTGCCCAGTCAAGCGTATGTGGTTATATATAAATACGTCAAATTATAAGTCTATATATTAAATTAACGAGGTATCGTGTAGTTAATATAAAACTCATTAATAGCCCATAGTCTAATTTTCACAAGTGTCATTCTTTTATCCAAACCCCAATTATGGTCCAAAGCCCAATTACCCAATTTTAATATTTAGTCCAACATCACAATTACTTCGGCATTAAATAAGCATAATAATAACTTAGTTATGAGACATTAAATTAACAATAACATTAACCATAACTTACAGTGATTAAAAATAGCGTAGCGTTACACGGACAGAATTTCGACTTACACCCTTACAACATTCGCTAACATACCCTTATTATTAGAATTTAAAATTAAAATTAAAATTATAATATAAATATATATATATATACGTGAGTGAGATAGAGAGATGGATGGATATATCGATCACCAAACTGCGAATTTATAGGGGTGTGGCCTGTCACCTACTGCCATGCAATCGCATGGATTTTTGCCTTTCAGGTCATGAGATCGCATGGCCCCTTTTTCTAGCTCACAAGAGTTTGGCTCCTAGCTTGCCGACGGTTTTTATTATAATATATAATATATAAATAATTTATATAATTATTTATATATTATATTTTATTCTTGTGCATAGTTGACTTGTAATTTTTAGTCCGTTGTGTCGAGTGTTGAGAGTTGACTTTGGTCCCGGTTCCGAATTTTTGAACGTCCTTGCGTACAATTTAATATCTTGTATTTTGCGTTTCACGTCTTGTACTCTTGTAATTTTGAGACGTTTCTCATCAATAATTTGAACCACTTTGATTGTACTTTGTACTTTTAAGCTTTTTGGTCGTTTGCGTCTTCAATTTGTCGAATCTGTCTTTTGTCTTCACCTTTTATTATTTAAACGAATATCATTTGTAAATAGGACAATTGCAACTAAAATCTTGTCTTTCATGAGGGATAATGCTATGAAATATATGTTTGTTTTTAGCATTATCAAATATTCCCACACTTGAGCGTTGCGTGTCCTCAAGCAATATAGTCTTGAAATAAAAATACTAGAATCACTTCTTTATTCTTCACACTTTGTACATTAGTGATTTCTATACGGCTTTATGAACAATGGTAGTAACGATGTGGTTTACAGTCCCACATGACTATAAAAATTTAGATCCTTAAGGAAATTGGATTTTTATGAAAACATTTGATCTTTTGAAAATTAAATCTAGTTTTTACCCAAGATCAGTTTTCCAGAATAACCCTTCACCGGTGTTGCAAAATGTTTTTGTGGGTTTGGTGGGTTTCAGATTTGAAAATTTTAGCTCAAAACTTGTGGTTTTGTGTCACCCACTTGCTAACCTTGTATTGGGAAAGCAACACGTCCAGTATACTTGCTCCGTATATTACCTTTCGGTAAACTACCGTCCGGTTGTAAAGGAAAGCGTTGAACAAGCAACTGTTAAGGCAATGTCCCCTAACATGCTTTTAATTATGGTCTATAACGTGTCAGATGCAATTACTATCCTTTGTAGGAGCAATAGTAAAGCTCACCCTATTGTTTTTCGGTCTGACACAAGGTCCTGTCTTTGACCATGCTATGCAACCACCGTTCTTACGGTTGACACCCGATTTGGTTCAGATGACCTAATGAATTCCAGGTGAATTCCTAGGATTTTACGTTCAATGGTAATGAACGCATTGAAAATGGATTTTCAGAAAATAAATTGGTTTGTAATTTTGATCAAAATATTTTTTCGTTCAAGCTCGAGTTTAGATATCATCGAATTCCATGAGTTTGTAATTCTCAATCTTTAAGGTCAATCTCTAGGATTGAGTAATATCAAGCTTAAAAGCTGATTTTTGATCTTTTAAGGAGATTATCCTTTCTGGGGATCTGATTCATTAGTCTTATCAAGCTAATTTGCATGGCGTCCTCCCCATTTTACGAGACAGATCCTCTCATGGCTAGGATAAGTCTGACCACTTGGCGACCCTGTTTGATGCTGAGGTCCGTGGATTTCCAGCTGATTTTCGAGAAAACTTTTCAAGGTTTTTCGTAGACTCTACAACTGGTCTGGACGACAACTTCCTGACCTAAATCAAGAAGCGCATTTCTTTTTCGAAAGACTTTACTTCCTTTTAATGATGGAATTGATTCATCGTGTAGATCCATCTTTCTTTCAAATATATTATAAGAAATTGGGTAAAACGATTAATTTTGTCCAAAACAAAAGTATCTTCAATTATTTGTACAAAAATATGTGATATATGTTTTTAAATAACTTGGTAAAATTTTCCCACACTTGGCTTTTATTTTCCTTTTTATTGTCCTCTATTCCATTTTAAATGAATTCTAACATTTTGGTTTGTTTTTCAATTTATGTCCTTTCCGAGGTAACAATAATTTCGGTGTTAACACCTAGTTTTATCGTTCATAAATATGTATAAACATGATTTTGAATTCATTTAATTGAAAATTTTGAAATTTTTAACTAGAATTGGTAGTCAGTATATAAGACTAGGGTTGTTCTTTATTATCAGAGAGCACTAGATTCTAATACAACTACTGCGTTACTAGTATTGTTAATGGTAACCAAGTGTATAAGTCAAAATTTTAAAAATCCGAAATAATTTAACCCCTTCCCACACTTAAGATCTTGCAATGCCCTCATTTACAAGAAATCAGTACAATTTAAATTAATGAGGATGATTAGCGTAGAAAAATGATTAAATTTTACCAAAATTTCCAAACATATTGGCGTTTGTTTTAAAAGCAAAGATTTTTGGTTTTTTTTTTATTTATTGTTTTTGGCATACTTTAATTCAATAAGATTAAAAATAATAATAATAAAATTTCTCGTCCCTCCTTTGGGTAGAGCAATTTCGGTTCAACGACCTAGTTTTCAACTCACGACGAATTTTAAAAATCATATTTTTAACTTAATGAAATAAAGTAAATTTTTGTTTTTAAATTCACACCAAACTTTAATTATATTTTTATTTTTATACATACAAACTTATATTAAAAATATTAATATTTCAAATATTTACAAACTTAAATATATATTGATTTTAAAAAGTTTATAATAATAATTTTAATATTAATTTTAAAAACAAAGTAAAAATAAAATTAAAAATCTTTTTGGTCTTTTATTCCACTTTAATCAATCAAATATTATCAAAAATATACGCCCCTCTTTTCGGTAAAGTAATTTCGGCTATATTACCTAGTTTTACTCCTGACGAATTTCTGAAATATTTTGGGTTGATTGATTAAAGATATTTATACCTTAAGAATAAAAGGTAAATTTCGCAGTGATGTAGTAAATTTTTGTATGATATCAATAATTTCGGTTACGCATACCTAATTTTATTGAATACCAATTTAATACTTTATAGCGAACGATTTAGCGTTTATTATCAAAAGGTTAAAAACAATAAAATAAAAATAAAAACTGTACAAACTTATCTGTGAGATAGAATTCTCAGTGACCTGCTTTAGCCCACTCATAAGATAGTCGGACTAATTGGTTTTCCATAGCTACATAGGCATAACCTCGAGCATTCAACGATTTTTCTTCGAAACATATGAATGGTCCATCTCTGCATAAAGTAACGAATTCGGTATTGGAATATGTTTGATTCGTCGAGCATTTTCCTTCGTGTGACCATTTTCCGCATTTGTGACATCTTTCAAGGTGTCGTGCTCTTCTTTTCACTGCGGATTTTAATTTTCCTTTACCAAACTGTAACTTATTATTTTCGTTCCTGGATTCTTTTCTTACTCCGTCCAATTTACCTCTGATTAATGATACCAATTCACTTCGAAGGGTGTCATTATTTCGTTTAGTGATTAAAGCGTGTAGCATTAGACCATGGTTTAGTTCACAGGAAGTCTTCATCTCGTAAAACCTAAAAAAATAAAAATTCAGAATGGGGGGAGAAGACTAGTTCTTTAGGGTCTGCTAGGGAAAGACCATTCAGATTCCATTCTCGAGAACTACATGAAAACAGAATATCTAACTCTAACAGAAATATATATTATCCTTTAAAAGACTTGATTCTCCCCACACTTAGTTAGCTGTGGTGTTGAAATTGTGATTAACTTCGTTGTCAACTTCCATCGGATCATGTACGTAATGTTTAACTCTGTGACCATTAACTTTAAATTCAATCCCATTTGAATTTATTAACTCTATTGTTCCGTATGGGAAAACTCTTTTGACTATAAATGGTCCAGACCATCTTGATTTCAATTTTTCAGGAAATAGCTTGAATCGTGAATTGAAAAGAAGAACTCTGTCTCCTTCTTTAAATTCTTTTGAACTTCTGATTCTTTTATCATGCCATTTCTTCATTCTTTCCTTATAGATTAACGAATTTTCGTATGCTTCATGTCTCAATTCTTCTAATTCGTTTAGTTGGCTTAACCGTAGACGTCCAGCTTCATGTAAATCAAGATTACATGTCTTCAAAGCCCAAAATGCTTTGTGTTCAATTTCTACTGGAAGATGACACGCTTTTCTGTAAATGAGTTTAAAAGGTGTGGTACCAATTGGAGTTTTATAGGCTGTTCTAAAAGCCCAGAGTGCATCCTCTAATTTCATGGACCATTCCTTCGGATTTGATCCTACGGTTTTTTCTAGAATACGTTTTAAAGCTCGGTTGGTATTTTCAACTTGTCCACTTGTCTGTGGATGATAAGCAGCGGAGATTTTATGAGTTACTCCATATCTTTTGAGAACTTTCTCAAGTTGATTATTACAAAAATGAGTACCCCGATCACTTATTAAAGCTTTCGGTGTTCCAAACCTTGCAAAAAGACGTTTTAAAAAGTTGGCTACAACTCGTGCATCGTTAGTTGGGAGAGCTTGTGCTTCCGCCCATTTAGATACATAATCAATGGCAACGAGAATGTAGAGATTATTATGATATTTTGGAAATGGACCCATAAAGTCAATACCCCAAATGTCAAATACTTCACATACTTGAATGACATTTTGTGGCATTTTATCACGTTGACTTATTTTTCCGGCCCTTTGACAAGCATCACAGGATTTGCAAAGAAGGTGTGCGTCTTTAAAATTGTAGGCCAATAGAATCCAGCATCGTAAACTTTTCTTGCTGTAAGTTGAGGCCCATAATGCCCTCCTGTTGGTCCTGTGTGACAATGGTTTAAGATTTGACTAGCTTCATCCCCGAATAAACATCGGCGTATTATTCCATCGGGATAACTTTTAAACAAATGTGGACCTTCCCAAAAATAGTGTTTTATATCACTAAAGAATTTCTTTCGTTTTTGGTACGATAATCCTTTTTCAAGGAATCCACATACTAAGTAGTTTGCATAGTCTGCAAATCATAGAATTTCATTGTAATCTATCTTCAATAGATATTCATCAGGAAAGTTGTCTTGTATGGCAGATTCATTTAGAACTTCTAATTCAGGATTTTCAAGACGAGAAAGATGATCAGCGGCGAGATTTTCTGCTCCCTTTTTATCTCGGATTTCAATATCGAACTCTTGTAAGAGTAAGATCCAACGAATTAATCTTGGTTTGGCATCTTGTTTTGAAAATAGGTATCTAAGAGCAGAATGGTCAGTATAGACCACCGTTTTAGCTAGAACGAGATATGAACGAAATTTGTCAAAAGCAAAGACAATAGCAAGGAGTTCTTTTTCAGTAGTTGTATAGTTCGTTTGTGCTCCTTGTAACGTCTTACTAGCATAATAAATAGGTTGAAATTGTTTTTCAATCCTTTGTCCTAAAACGGCTCCCATTGCAAAATCACTTGCATCGCACATAAGTTCAAATGGTAGATTCCAATTTGGAGTTATCATGATCGGCGCATTAGTGAGTTTTTCTTTAAGAATATTAAAAGATTTGATGCATTCATCTGAAAAGATGAATGGAGCATCCTTTTCTAGGAGTTTATTCATAGGAGTGGCAATTTTAGTAAAATCTTTTATGAAACGTCGGTAAAAACCGGCATGCCCTAGAAAACTCCTAACTCCTCTAACATTGGTGGGATGTGGAAGTTTAGCAATTACATCTACTTTAGCTCTATCCACTTCAATTCCTTCCTTTGAGATTTTATGTCCAAGAACGATGCCTTCTTTAACCATGAAATGGCATTTTTCCCAATTAAGAACTAGATTTGATTGTTTACATCTAATAAGCATTCGTTCAAGATTCACTAGACATGATTCAAAAGTATCACCGAAAACTGAAAAGTCATCCATGAAAACTTCAATGCATTCTTCTATCATGTCGTGAAAAATCGCCATCATGCACCTTTGAAAGGTTGCAGGGGCGTTGCAAAGTCCAAATGGCATGCGTTTGTAAGCAAAAGTACCATAAGGGCATGTGAACGTGGTTTTCTCTTGATCCTCGGGTGCTATTGGAATTTGAAAATATCCGGAGAAACCGTCAAGAAAACAATAGTAACTGTTTCCGGCTAATCTTTCCAACATTTGATCAATGAAAGGTAAGGGAAAGTGATCTTTTCTGGTGGCGTCATTTAATTTTCTATAATCAATACAAACACACCATCCTGTTACAGTCCTAGTAGGAATAAGCTCATTTTTCCCATTTGTGATGACAGTCATGCCACCCTTCTTAGGTACGCATTGAACTGGGCTTACCCATGGACTATCAGAAATTGAATAAATTAAACCTGCATCTAGCAGTTTAATAATTTCTTTCTTAACAACATCTTGCATATTAGGATTTAGTCTTCGTTGGCGCTGCACATACGTTTTATGACCTTCTTCCATAAGGATTTTATGTGTACAATACGAAGGACTTATTCCTTTAATATCATGAATCTTTCATGCAATAGCTGGTTTATGAGCTTTTAGCACAGAAATGAGTTGAGATTTTTCATTTTCAGTAAGAGAAGACGATATTATTACAGGTAATTCAGATTCACCATGTAAATAAGCATATTCCAAATGGTTTGGAAGTGGCTTTAACTCTAATGTTGGTGGTTCTTCTATCGATGATTTATATCGATATCTGTCTTCTTCTTTTAGCATTTGAATTTCTTCTGTTGTTGGTTCATATCCATTAGCCATAAGTGTAGTTAACATTTCAGTTTCATCAATTGGTTTAGTTCCTTATCCTAAAGAACATTCTCCTGTTCCTTGTAATTCTGGAAATTCTTCTAACAATTCTGCATGTGAATCTATAGTTTGAATATAATAACATGTATCATCTGCAGATTGCGGTTGTTGCATGGCTCTATCAACAGAAAAGGTAACACTCTCATCCTCTATACTTAGGGTCAGCTTCTTACCAAACACGTCTATTATTGCTTTGGTCGTGTTTAAGAATGGTCTTCCTAATATAAGAGGTACTCGAGAATCTTCTTCCATGTCCAGAATAACAAAATCTACTGGAAATACTAAAGTACCAACTTTAACTAGCATGTTCTCCATTATCCCTCTAGGATATTTTACTGATCTATCTGCTAGTTGTATACTTATTCGTGTTGGTTTCAATTCTCCAAGGTCTAGTTTAGCGTATAGTGAATACGGCATTAGATTTATACTAGCACCTAAGTCTGTCAATGCTTCTATTGAACTAAGACTACCCAGAAAACATGGAATTGTGAAACTTCCTGGATCAGATAATTTTCTGGTATCTTATTCAACAGCACTGCTGAACAATTAGCATTCATAGTAACAGCCGAGAGTTCTTCCATTTTCTTTCTATTTGAGATTAGATCTTTCAAGAATTTAGCATATCTAGGCATTCCTGAAATCACATCAATGAAAGGAAGATTTACATTTATCTGTTTAAACATATCCAAGAATTTGGATTGCTCGGCTTCAAGTTTCTCTTTCTTCATTTTACTCGGGTAAGGAAGTGGTGGTTGGTATGGTTTAACATAAGGTTTATCCTTAGCTGTGTTATCTTCATTAACCTTTTCAACTACCGGTTCTTTTTCCTTATCTTGATCAGGCTGTGGTTCTTGTGGAGTAGGAATAGCTTTATCAGAAGTTACAGGTATTTCCGGTGGTTTAAGTGTTGTACCACTTCTTGTGGTAATAGCTTTAGCTGTTTCATTCTGGGGGTTAGCATTTGTATCACTAGGTAAACTTCCCGGTTTCCTTTCACCTATTAACCTTGCTAGGTTACTTACTTCTTGTTCCAAGTTTTGAATAGAAGCTTGTTGATTTCTAAATGCTTGAGCATTTTGTTCATTGGTTTGTTTCCGAGATATGAAAAACTGAGTTTTAGATTCAACTAGCTTCGACATCATATCTTCGAAATTTGGCTTTTTATCATCGGTTTATAGTGGTTTGTTTTGAAAAATAGGTCTTTGCTGGTTGTAAGTATTATTGGATACTTGTTGATTACTAGGACCTTGTTGATTGTTGTATGGAACATTTCGGTTATAATTCTGGTTTTGATTGTAAATTGGTCTTGGCGGTTGATAATTATTCTGATAATTATTTCCAGGCCTTTGGTTTATGTATGAAACATTCTCTCTTTGTTCCATTGTTAGCTCAATACTGAGACAATCTTTTGTCAAATGTGGTCCTCCACACTGCTCACAACTAATTCGTATTGAGTGTATATCTTTAGTCATCTTTTCCATTCGTCTCTCGACAGCATCTATCTTTGCATAAATGGAATCGAAGTCATGGCTAGAATCGGCTCTAGCTGCTTTAGATGATCTAACGATATCTTTTTCTTGGTGCCACTCATGTGAGTGGGAAGCAGTGTTATCAATAATTTTGTAAGCATCAGTTGTGGTTTTCTTCGTAATGGAACCACCAACTGCTATATCGATGTCTTTTCTTGTAGTGATGTCGCATCCTTGGTAGAATATTTGTACTATTTGACAGGTGTCTAAACCATGTTGCGGACATCCTCTTAATAACTTTTCAAATCTTCTCCACGCCTCATATAGAGTTTCATTTGGCTTTTGCGTGAACGTAACAATTTCTCCTTGAAGTCTTACGGCTTTAGATGCCGGAAAGAATTGTTTAAGAAAATTTTCAACTAAAACATCCCATGTATCAATCGCCCCTTCAGGTAACGATTCTAACCAATCTTTGGCTTCTCCCTTTAAAGTCCAGGGAAATAACATGAGATATATTTGTTCATCCTCCACTTCTCTTATTTTAAATAGAGTGCAGATCCTATTAAATGTACGAAGATGTTTGTTTGGATCTTCCTTCGGCGCACCACTAAATTGACATTGATTTGTTACCATGTATAGAATTTGTCCTTTGATTTCATAATCTGGTGCATTAATGTCTGGTTGAGTAATTGCATGACCTTGGCCAGTGCGTTTAGCTCTCATTCGGTTTTCCATACTTAGAGGTTCCAGATTTTCCATGATTGAATTTGTTGAATCTGAATCACTATAGGATTCTGATTTAATTGGTTGTTCCTCGACAATCTCTGTTTGAATGATTGGTGGTTCCGGAGGAAAGATTAATGGTTCAGGATCTCTGAATTGTCCCTGAATATCTTCCGGATTCTCAATTGTGAGGTCGGGTTCAAAAAATGGATTATCGGAAATTTGAATTGGAGTACTTGGTTGACTGGATGACGATTGTAAAGAAAAATCAACGGCAACAATATTTGCTAAATGTCTTGATCTAGTTACAGGAGGTGGAGGTACAAAAGGTGGTGAACGTTTTGCTTGGTGCATTCACTGAATATCCTATTAGTTATAAAAATAAGAAAAATTATATAAGTTATCAAATTAATAGACTTTTCTGATTTTGCCCACGTTTTGAATAGCCAAAAGATGCAGCAGAGGGGCAGAATTCGTTTGGTCTCAATATAATTGAGTACTGTTTTGCTCCAATAACCCGGTCCACGTACAAATCCAACTATTACTACGAACTAGAAAATGGATGTCTATCAATTTAACCACTTAAAATAATTTTTCGTTGAAATTTCAAGAAATTTTAGATAAGAAATAGAAAAAAATCTAAGTCCTAAAAACTAGAGCGTCGAGAAATAAGAAAGAAAAAGATTGCGCCGAAAAACGTCGAAAAATAATAGGCGTCAAAAAAAATAAAAAAAACGTAGCGCGTTGAAACTTAAAAAGGAACTAAAAACTAAGAATTAAAAGTTACGTCTAAAAATATTAAAGCTTAGAGAAATACTATATCCAAAACGGCAATAACTTAAAAAGGTACTAAAATATTAAAAACGGCGTCGCAAAATTCTAAAGCACTTAAATCTTAGTCTAAAGAAAAAGCACTTAAGGGATTTTACGGCAAAGCCTAAAAATCTAGAAATAAAAATAACTATGGCAAAAACTATGACTTAAAACTAAATACGAACGAAAAATACAAATATTACGCTAAAACGAATAAAAATATACAAAATATAAAAATATACTTAAAGTTGTAAAAAGTACAATTTTTATAAAAATATAATTTTTATATTATTTATTTTATAAAACTATTTATTTTATAATTTATTAAAACTAATTAAACTAAATAAAACAAATTAAATAAAAACTAAACTAAATAATTAAATAACTAAACCCTAATTAGGGTTATAATTAAATAATAATAATAATAATAATTACACCCTACTGTCGACTGAGGTTACCAGGCGAGTCAAATCAGGTCATGCGATCTCATGGCCTGACCATTGAAATACCATGCGGTTGCATGGTCTGCGAATTTGGGCCAGAACCTGTACTGCAACAGTGATCGGGCCGAGTGGTTTATATATATATATATATATATATATATATATATATATATATATATATATATATATATATATATATATATATATATATATATATATATATTCTATTTTTAAAATATAGAATATTTATATAAATTAAATAAAATCTTAATTCTTAAAAACTAAAAATAAAGATAAAGAAACTTTATAATTTTATATATATATAACAAACTATTAAAAATATATAAATATTTTGTTTTTTCTTTTTATATTTTCGTGTATTTAAAACGTATTTTTACAAAAGCGTATATTTATAAAAGTAAACTAAAAATTAATAAAAGTATTTTTTTTTTATATAGCGTTGCGCTTTCGGCGTTTAAGCAAGAATTTCCCAGGCAGCGGCGCCAAAAATACTTGATGTTATGCGAGGTGTATATGAAATAGTATTATTTTTTACTACGAAATTCTATTAAATATGATACAATTTTACACAAGTTATTTATTTATTTATAGAGTGGATATACCTAAACCTTGCTACAACACTTATAGGCAGTGTACCTAATCGTACAGTAGTGTAGTTTTTAGTAAGTCCGGTTCGTTCCACAGGGAGACTTAAACTAGCTCAACGCTATATTTTAAAACTATATTTGCAAAAATACAAAAATAAGATTATTATTATAAAAAGGGGGTTTTTACCGTTTAATGACCGGTTTGTCGATTTTAAAACTTTAGTCGCAGTTAAAACCTAATGTAAAATATTAAAAATAAATATAACTTAATTTAAAGCGTAAAGTAAATAACTATAATGAAATTGAGATAAATAAAAGTGCGATAAAATAAAATTGCGATAATTAAAGAGTACGATAATTAAAAGTGCAATTAAATACAATGACAATAAATAAAAGTGTGATAATTAAAAGTGCAATTAAATATGAAATAAAGGAATTATGCTTATTTTAACTTCCATAATCATGATATTTGACGTGTTGATTTTTAGTTTATTCCAATGGGTTAATTGTTCTTTGTCCTGGATTATTCAATATGTCCATACGGATTTGTCCATAATAGTGCATCAGTCATAATCATAAAATGCGGAAGTCTTCGTCAAATTATTCTTATTCCCGAAGTCAAATATTCCAAGTAATTGGGGATTCGAATTGTAACAAGGTCTTAATACTTTGTTTAATGAATACACCAGGTTATCGATTGCGTGTAAACCAAGGTTTTACTACTTTGTTAACAATTACACCAATTACCCTTGAATGTAATCCACCCCTGTGTCAACAAGTCTATTAACTATTAATCCAGTTCCGTGTCCGGTAAAATGAACAATTATTGGTATTTATAGATATCCCGCCCACCGTGCCCAGTAAAGCGTATGTGGTTATATATAAATACGTCAAATAATAAGTCTATATATTAAATTAACGAGGTATCGTGTAGTTAATATAAAACCCATTAATAGCCCATAGTCTAATTTCCACAAGTGTCGTTCTTTTATCCAAACCCCAATTATGGTCCAAAGCCCAATTACCCAATTTTAGTATTTAGTCCAACATCACAATTACTTCGGCATTAAATAAACATAGTAATAACTTAGTTACGAGACATTAAATTAAAAATAACATTAACCATAACTTACAGTGATTAAAAATAGCGTAGCGTTACACGGACAGAATTTCGACTTACACCCTTACAACATTCGCTAACATACCCTTATTATTAGAATTTAAAATTAAAATTAAAATTATAATATATATATATATATATATATATATATATATATATACGTGAGTGAGATAGAGAGATGGATGGATATATCGATCACCAAACTGCGAATTTATAGGGGTGTGGCCTATTACTTACTGCCATGCGATCGCATGGATTTTTGCCTTCCAGGCCATGCGATCGCATGACCCCTTTTTCCAGCTCATAAGAGTTTGGCTCCTAGCTTGCCGACGGTTTTTATTCTAATATATAATATATAAATAATTTATATAATTATTTAAATATTATATTTTATTCTTGTGCATAGTTGACTTGTAATTTTTAGTCCGTTGTGTCGAGCGTTGAGAGTTGACTTTGGTCCCGGTTCTGGATTTTCAAACGTCCTTGCGTACAATTTAATATCTTGTATTTTGCGTTTCGCGTCTTGTACTCTTGTAATTTTGAGACGTTTCTCATCAATAATTTGAACCACTTTGATTGTACTTTATACTTTTAAGCTTTTTGGTCGTTTGCATCTTCAATTCGTCGAATCTGTCTTTTGTCTTCACCTTTTATTATTTAAACGAATATCATTTGTAAATAGGACAATTGCAACTAAAATCTTGTCTTTCTGGAGGGATAATGCTATGAAATATATGTTCGTTTTTAGCATTATCAGTAACATAGATAGCGCGAAGAGATAAATAATTTCGGACAAGAATATTTATGAAAATATCCTCAGAAATATCGAAGATATTTATGATGATAGTTTGGAATTTCTAAGATCGAAGGTTGATAAAGAAAATTTGTCCGCAAGAGTTTAGGGTCAGGAGTAAGGTATTCATTAATGACTTCAGTAGATACTGAATCATTTGAATTCTTTATGTACAAGTTTAGCCCTTGTGATTTGTTCAGAGTCTCCTTTATGGTTTGCTCAATCCCTTTTTCCAGTACAAATTTTTTTCCATTGAGTGTTTCCAACACTCCATTCTTTATCATCAAACTTTTGACTGTTAAGGCAGTCTTCAGTTTTTCAGTGCTTCATCAGCTTTTTCAAAACTCAGGAAACTGATTCACAAGCTAAAGCGCTTTTTAGAAATTCAGAATTGGAATTCGTAAATCCAGGAGATAGAAGTTATATTATATATATATATATATATATATATATATATATATATATATATATATATATATATATATATATATAAATTGTTGTCGTAGAATCGCTGAGAATTTCGAGATTATCGATTGATGTGTGACGATCGCTCCAAATCCATATAGATGAACACGTCATTCATCGATTTCATTGCGAGGTATTTGACCTCTATATGATACGTTTTGTAAACATTGCATTCTTTTAAAAAGGTACATCAAAAATGAATATTTAAATCAAAGGTTTTCGACATCTGATGATTTCTTCATATAGACAATCACCGTAATATAATAGTTTACAATGATACTTCCGTTGACAATGCAGTCAAAATAAGATACATGGTGATGATTTGGTGAATGCAACCTTTCCTTGAAAAATATGTCATGTAAGACTCCACGCACATAGCTTGTCTAACATTTAATCGAACAGCGGAAGGCTCCTAGGGAACCTGAGAATAAACATGCTAACAAGTGTCAACACAAAGGTTGGTGAGTTCATAGTTTTAGTGTTTCGCATAATCTGTATATAAAAGTGGATCACACAGTTGTTTCATCCAGAAACGTTTATCAATAGATTATATAAAAGTGGATCACAAGATTTCAGTTGTTTCATCCAGAAACGTTTATCAATAGATTCTACATAACAGAGCACCCTGGTAACTAAATTTTAACGTTATAATGATAAATACCCCATTCGTTTTAATACACGCAAACCAACGTATCCTAAACTCAAATAACACACGTCCGTTAAAAGGCTAGCGCTCTAGCTCGGACGGGGTTGTCAAGCCCTATGGATCCATATACTGTTATTCGCGCCCACCAGTCCACATCCTATGTACTGGCAGTTACTAGTTACCAAAGCTAAGGGATTTTCGGTTTAAACTCAGTGTAGAATTAAGTATGTACTTGTATCCATTGCGTTTAAGTAAAGTGCATGTATTCTCAGCCCAAAAATATATTGCAAAAGCAATTAAAAAGGGAGCAATGAAACTCACCTTAGCAGCATATAAAGTCGTTCACCAAAATGTGACCGAAACTTGGATTATCAAATAATCGTAGATCTCAACATAGAGAACATATGTTGGTCAATAAATGTCTATCAAGCTAGGTCAGGTCATAGTGTATCACAATCCTAATGCTCCAGATCGACATACAAAAGTTATCCAAAGTCGTTTCCAAAAAGTCAATTTTGACAGTTGTTTAACAAAAAGAGACGTACCTTATATAAGGATTCATTTACTCGGTTGGTAATATTCAAAAATCCAATTTATAAATCTCGTAAACAAGTAGTTTAAATCTTAATTGCAGATTCAAAATCAATTTCAATTAACGTCAATCATAATTCAGTTGATCATATCTTTTAATCCGTTCATCGAAATTATTCGATATCTAATTGAAAAGTTATTGATTTTTCGCCAGCTTTCCAAAAACATGCATATCATATACCTTTTACAAGTAATATATGTATTTAATTCGTGATTCATTATAAACTGTTTAGCGACGAAATTTAGCATACAAGCATGTATAAATATATACACTCGAGCACTAGACATGGATACACTATTAGTATATAAAAGATAAAATATAAATGCTTACGTATCAATATTGTGATTCAATATTATAGGAAAGTACGTAGACGCAACAGAGATGAAAAATACTACGTTTGACCTTTGACTCATGGTCATAACCCCCAAGCAATACCCAAAACCTTTATAGCTATAGCCCATAGTTTCCTTAGCTTTATCCCGCTCGAAACTCGTTTTGAAAATAACCCGCTCATAACCTCGTCATAGTATTTTATGTAATAATACTACTTAATAATATTACTACTAATAATATTAAGATTAATAATAATATTAATCTTAATAATAATAATAATAATAATAATAATAATAATAATAATAATAATAATAATAATAATAATAAATATAAATATAATAGAGAAAGAGATCGAGGTTGAGAAAGGAATGCATCAGAAACAGAAACAGCTCGAGTTTAAATAGATGTGGCCTGGAATTCCCTGCCATGCGATCGCATGGCTGGGCAGTGTAATTCCCATGCGATCGCATGGGTAACTTTTCCAGCTCACATGTTTTTGTTTTAACGCTTGTCGACATATTAATTTATTATATATATAATATATTTAATTCATATAATTAATTATATATTATATTAAATTCACGTGCATAGTTGACTTGTAATTTTTGTTCTGATAAGTCGTACGTTGTCACTCGACTTATGTCCTGGTTTCGGTTTTTCGAACGCCCTTTCGTACGCTGAGAAAACTAGTACTTTTCGTTTCGTGACTCGTACCTTTGTCAAAATATAAACTTAAATTATCCATAAATTATATCACTCAAAGTGTATCTTAAACTTTTGAGTGTTTTAGTCATTTACTTCTATAAATCATCGTCTCGCTATTTGTTAAAATACATTTTAAAATAGTGTTTTACTGTAGTAAATAGTGATTTTTGAAAACACTATAGCTTTTCGGGTACTGTAGCAATTCGAAAATACTGTAGCAAATTAGTGTTTTACTGGTTCATCTTAAACGTTTTGGTTAACTTATCTAAATATCAATCAGATAATCAAACCAATAAGGTTAATGCACAGTATCATTTTCATAACACTTTGTTACGTTTTCAAGTTATAGCATATGTATCTATTTACATATAATGGTTCACGAATCGTTGAGAACAATCGAAGGGTAATTGAATAGTTTAAAATTTTGAGATTCATCTTTACAGACTTTGCTTATCGTGTCGGAAACGTTAAAGATTAAGTTTAAATTTGGTCAGAAATTTCCGGGTCATCACATGATGCCTTCCGGTACTTGGTATGGTAATTATCGTTACAAGATACCGATGAGTTCATGATAAGACTTCAATAGATAAATATATGGAGTTCATGATAAGACTTTAATAGATAAATATATTGATTTGTCATAGAGATTTGAGCCAAGGAGTAACCAGGTTGTTGGTACATCTGCTGGTAATATAGTGGAATATAAAAGATTCCCCGGTAACAATAAAAGAGCATGCATATATATCAAGGTTATAATAAGGTTTAATTCGAATGATTGTCGAAGTTGATTTGCTGTAGCAGTGACAAAATTGGCTAATTTGGAAAGGGATTGCAAAGTTACTTTCGGTAATAATAACGCCAAAGGAGCTAGCACAGATACGTGTTAAACGTTTCCTTAGGTTCCGAGTGTTTTTAATTGCATAATTATATGTATCAATATCTTCTTACGTAGATGAAGTGCGGTTGGTTCATCCTCTCGATTGAGGTGTTTTCAAGAATTACAAAAGGTTTGAACGCAGATTGTAATCGTCAAGATACAATTGAGGTTTAAGATGAAATCAAGTGGCAAACTTGAAGAAATGTTTAGTTTCATATGTTATAATCAATATTTTAATTGATTTTAATTGTCTAATGTTATTAGTCCACAGTCGATAGTCCACAGTAACAGTCCAATAATTCATATATAGTTTAATATATAATATTTGAATTAATTAATACGTATCGTGACCCGTGTACATGTCTCAAACTCGATCACAACTCAAAGTATATATATTATTGTAGAATCAACCTCAACCCTGTATAGCTAACTCCAGCATTACTGCATATAGAGTGTCTATGGTTATTCCAAATAATATATATAGATGCGTCGATATGATATGTCAAAACCTTGTATACGTGTCCCGATATTTAAAATGCGTAAATAACAGTATTTAAATGACGATAAATAAAGTGCGTAAAATAAATAACAGAAATTAAATGATGATAAATAAAATTGCGAGAATATAAGTTGCAATAAATAAACTGCGATAAATAAATTGCGAAAATTAAATTGCGATAAATAAATTGCGATAAAATAAAATGTAATACGGAATTAACAGTTAGCTAGGAACAGTTAGCTAGGATCTTGTTAGCGTGGTTTCTTAACAAAATTGCATATTGTTAATTAGTCTATTTCTAATCAATTTTTATTGTGTCCATTATTTCTTCGTTATGCCACTTGTTGGATTCTGATAGGTCAAAATCCAAATATGAAATTGAATTTGAATGAAAATAGTTATTCTTTGGTTAACGGATACGTATATCGGTGGTTGTAAATAGGATAGTAAATGATCGTTGAATCAAATTTGAAGAATGTACAGTGTAACTTATTAATGTGAAATCTAAATATTCCTCGGGTATTACCTACCCGTTAAAATATTTTCACCATTAATAGTTTGTACAAATGAATTTTTAATTACAATCTTTATGAAAACATATATACATATATATTTTTTTCAGATGTAATTATGGATTTAATGAGTTAATATAACATTAATCTCATTTGCTTTTTGGTTAAAATTAGAGTACATAATCTCTAAAACATTAGAGATTACATAATCATCATGCCGAACGAAGATAAATGAGGTAGAACAATACGTAGAACGATGATTATACTCGAGGTATAGTATACGATGTTGAGGCATGGATTGTTGATGGTACTGGTGTTGATATTGGTGATACGGTTGGTGCCGGTGATGTTGTTGAAGCTGGTACATTTTGCACTATATTTTTCAAGGCTACAACTCGGGCGCGAAGCTCGTTAACTTCTTCTATTATACCAGGATGATTATCGGTTCGGACGAGCGGATGAATAAGGTTTAGAATTGTGGATAGAATATAATCGTGTCGACTACTCTAGAAATGAGGCTGAAAATGGTGTTTCGAATAGATTCGCCGGTAAGTGCTTCAGGTTCTTCGCCAAGAGGGCAATTTGGTTGGTGGAAAGGATCGCCGTTTTCGCGTCTCCATTGATTAAGTCGACTACGAACCCATCAAATGAATTGGAGATGGCTGATTGATTGATTCATTCTGGTGACACCGCTTTCAGAGCTTAGGTGAATATCCATGTTTGAATAGCCGTCGGACTAACTATCGGAATAGCTATCGAAATCTGAGGCACTCGAACTGATTGAGGGATTCATCTCGTACGATCAGATGAAGGATTTTCGATAAGAAATAGATTATAGGATGTAGATTAGTACCCTGCAATACATAATTACATATGCATATATAATACTAAAATCCTATAAGTTACGGAGGAATCTACGGAAGCTGTCAGGCAAAGGTAACAATAACAGATACGCTAAGATATGAATTTATCTATACACTGTCTATGCAATAGAGGCAGTAAGACATGTGTAGACTAAGAATGATAAACAGGTAATTTTCTAAGGATGATAAGCAGATGATTTTCGACTAGAAATGATAAGCAAAACTTTTGACATGCAGACACGGTCGAAGTCCAGACTCACTAATGCATCTAAACAACTATCAGTTAGACACACTAATGCAAGACATGGTTCGCAAAGACCACCGCTCTGATACCAACTGAAGCGACCCATCCTAATCCATCCGGACGAATACATTACAATTGATTACATCGCGAGGTACTTGACCTCTATATGATACATTTTACAAACATTGCATTCATTTTTGAAGAGACAATATTTCATTACATCGAAAGTTGACGGCATGCATACCATTTCATAATATAACCAACTATAATTGACTTAGTAATAATCTTGATGAACTCAATGACTCGAATGCAACGTCTTTTGAAATATGTCATGAACGACTCCAAGCAATATCTCTAAAATGAGCCAATGCACAGCGGAAGATTTCTTTCATACCTGAGAATAAACATGCTTTAAAGTGTCAACCAAAAGGTTGGTGAGTTCATTAGTTTATCATAAACAATCATTTCCATTATTTTAATAGACCACAAGATTTTCATTTTCATTTCTCATAAATATACGTCCCATGCATAGAGACAAAAATATCATTCATATGGATTGAACACCTGGCAACCGACATTAACAAGATGCATATAAGAATATCCCCTATCATTCCGGGAAATCCTTCGGACATGATAAAATTACATCGAAGTACTAAAGCATCCGCCACAACGGATGGGGTTTGTTGGGCCCAATAGATATATCTTTAGGATTCGCGTCAATTAGTAGATCGGTTTACTAATTCTTAGGTTACCAAACAAAAGGGGCATATTCGGCTTCGATCATTCACCCATATAATGTAGTTTCAATTACTTGTGTCTATTTCGTAAAACATTTTTAAAAGCAGCTCATGTATTCCCAGTCCCAAAAATATATATTGCAAAAGCATTTAAAAAGGGAGTAATGAAACTTACAATACTGTATTTTGTAGTAAAAATACATATGACGAAACTGAACAATGCAGGGTCGGCCTTGGATTCACGAACCTATATCATTTGTATATATATTAACACACATAATCGTAATCGAATAAATATATATTTTATTTTTTATAATATACTTGTTAAATTATTTGTTATATAGATATAGATATATTTAATTTATATATTTTATTTAACTAGTGTTTATCTTTCATTATAACATAATAATAATAATAATAATAATAATAATAATAATAATAATAATAATAATAATAATAATAATAATAATAATAATAATAATAATAATAATAATAATAATAATAATAATAATACCAATAGAAAACTACCTCAAAGAATAAGTTCCAAAAAAATAAGTGCCCTTGCCCGGACTCGAACCCGCGACCTCCCGCTAACCTACTAACACCCTTAACCATTACTCCATTTGTTTCTTTCTTAGATTACCAGCATCTTTTCATATTACATCATCATAACAACATCATCACGATATCATAATTTGGTCATTATCATCATCTCCATTACCCATCATCATCGTCATTATAATACATCATCATCATTAGTTATTATCATGTTTATCAATTCATCATCATAATTCATTTATCATCTTCAACTTAACCATCATCATGATACTCATCTTTATTAACGTATATTACGTACAAATTTACCATCTCATGATTGTACGCATCATCACCTTTATCATGATATCAACACCAACGATTTTTACGGTACATATCACCCTTGTCATCATAGTCCCGTATATCACGTACCATAAAATCATTTCATTTTTAAATATAGTAATCATTAACCACATACTCTTAATGATACGTGATTACAAACAAAGAAAAGTGGAAATCAACTTTGTGGCCCATCTTGGTCGAACATGTATTGCTATTCCACTTGATTGATTATAAAAAACGCCATTAATTAGGATCCTATGATCATATTGCCAAAATAGTAAGTCATAAAAAGTTTCCTAGTCCCCACTATAACTAATATTTTCCGATTATATATATATATATATATATATATATATATATATATATATATATATATATATATATATATATATATATATATATGTATGTATGCGATTTTGTTGGATTTTCTAACAGAAAGAGTAAATATCATTCGTGGTCCCATTTAAAAGAAAAAATAATTTGAACGCCTTTATATTTTTTTTTGGTCGACCAATTTGCATTTACTAATCCCATTTGGCTACTTGCATTGAATTAATCATGGAGGTTATATAAAGTGAGGTATTATATTATCAAATACCTCCCAAATTCTTCCCAACATGTTCCCATCCTAATCTATCAGTTTGCAATGTAATACAACTCAATCGCAGCGGCATTTGATCAAAGTTGGTGTGAGGTGTTTGAATGACGGTTTAAACAAACGTGGAGCTGCAACAGTTTGGTGGCATAAGGTGGTGGTCAAAGGTGGTGATTGAAAATGAAGGTGGTTGTTCAAGAGTTATCAAGGTGATGGTTTGTCCACAATGGTTGTTTCGAACATAAACGGATAGAAGCAGAAACAATTAAGCGTAGCAGTAGAAAGAAAGTGGGTTTTGGCTTTATGGTAGAACCAAAAGATTTGTAGCGATAACGTTCATGAACAAGGGATTTTGGGTTTGGGTTACAGGTGATATCACGAAACAGTAGAACTAACAATAACGTATGATGGTTTGTGTTGGTGTTCTTTGAAGGTGATGGTTAAAGTTGAATGTGGCCGATGGGGAATTGAATGATTTTTATCAACAACTTGATTAGCTCGATTGTTATATTTAGTTCGACATTTAATCACGGGAACATAGGAAAAAGCTAAAAAAATAATAATAAAAAGTTGGATGTGATAGGAAACAGATGGGTACAAATTTTACTGTATCTGATTCCCTTTAATCTGTACAAATATTATGAGACAAGAACCCAAAAGCATGATAGCTACTTAAAACAGATTATGATTTTAAATTCATTTTCATATATATATATAATATCAATAATTAATAATTATAATTCTATTACCAATAATATAAATATAAATAATAATAATGTTAATAATGATAATAATATGAGTAATAATAATAATAAGTCATAATAATAATAATTTTTAGAGTATTTGATAATAATAATTTTATTAATGGTAATTATAATAATAACACTAATAATAATTATATTAGTATTGTTAATAATATTTATATATATATCAATCTCATATTTATATTTTTAACATTATACTATTACATTATACTATTAATAACATTTAATAATAGTAATGATAAACCTAATAATAAGAATTATAATTTTTAAGGATAATAATAACTAATAATTTATTTAATTCATAATAAATTTAAATTTTCAGTCTTTCTCATCATAATATTTATAACAAGGATCTTTATTATGATAACCCTAAAATTATTAGAATTTTATTAATATAACAGTAATAATAATAATATAATTAATACTAATATTGATATCAGTATTAATAATAATAATAATAATAATAATAATAATAATAATAATAATAATAATAATAATAATAATAATAATAATAATAATAATAATAATAATAATATGATATTATATCTTTAAACTTGTAATTACATTTACTATCTTTGATATCATAAATTATTAATCATGTAACATATTATAATATAACATTTATTGAATATTTATTATTTATATTTATATATTACATTAATTATGAATTGTGATCATACATATAGATTCATAACAAATTTTTATCGTCTATATGTATTTTTTACATAATTAACTCTGATAATCAAATTGTATTTTATTATTTAAATTTAATATATAAACTTATATATATACATATATACACCTATTTATTTACAACTATTGTTTGTGAATCGTCGGGAATAGTCAAAGGGTAATTGAATATATGAACGCAGTTCCAAAAAATTTTCGAGACTCAACAGTACAGACTTTGCTTATCGTGTCGGAAACATACAAAGATTAAGTTTAAATTTGGTCGAAAATTTTCGGGTTGTCACAGTTGGTGTTGATGATGGTGGTAATGTTGATGCCGGTGATGCTGTTGGTGCTTGTAACCATTGCACCATATTCTCTAAAGTCACTACCCGAGCGCGAAGCTCGTTGACTTCTTCTATTACACGGGGTGATTGTCGGTTCGGATGAGCGGACGAATAAGATCTAGAATTTGAGATAGTATATAATCATGATGAGATACTAGGGAAATGAGAGAGAAAATGGTATTACGAACAGGTTCACCGGTAAGTGCTTCAGGTTCTTCGCCAATAGGGCAATGTGGTGGATGGAAGGAATCACCTTCTTCTTGTCTCCAATGATTAAGTAAGCTACGAACCCATCCCCAATTCATCCAGAATAGATGATGACTAATTGGTTGATCCATTCCGGTTACGCTGCTTTCGGAGCTCTGTTCGAATTCCATATCGGAATAGCTGTCGGAATCTGAGGAATTCGAACTTGATGCGAGATCCATCTTGTATAATTAGGGAGATGATTTTTGATATGAAATAGATTATAGAATTTAGATTGGTACTCTTTAATACATAATTTACATATGTATATATAATACCAAAATTCCATAAATCACGGAGGAATTTTCGAAAGATGTCAGGTAAAGTTTACAGTAACAGATATGCCAAGATATGAATTTGTCTCTACACTATCTATGCAATAAATGCAAGAAAATGTGTCTAGACTTAGGAACGATAAGCAAGTAATTTTTGACAAGAAATGGTAAGTAAAACTCGGTAAAAACATATACGGTCATAGTCCAGACTCACTAATGCATTCTAACAATTACCAGTTAAACACACTAATGCAAATTCTGGTTACCTATGACCTCAAGCTCTGATACCAACTGTGAAGACCCGTTCAAATCTATTTGAACGAATACATCATTCATCGATTTCACAGTGAGGTACTGACCTCTCCATGGTACGTTTTGTAAACATTGCATTCTTTTGAAAAGGCACACCATAAATGAATATCAAATTCCAAGGTTTTTGACGTTTGATGATTTCTACATATAGACAATCACCGTAAATAATAGTTTACAATACTACATTCATTGATAATGCAGTCAAAATAAAATACATGGTGATGATTTTGTGAATCCAACATTTTTCTCGAATAAAGCATGTATGACTCCATGCACATAGCTTGTATAACATATAAGCAAACAGCGAAAGACTTCCAGGAACCTGAGAATAAACATGCTTAAAAGTGTCAACACAAAGGTTGGTGAGTTCATAGTTTTAATGTTGCCCATAATCTGTATGTAAAGGTGGATCACAAGATTTCAGTTGTTTCATCCAGAAATGTTTATCAAAATATTCTACAAGATTGAGCACCCTGGTAACTAAGCTTTAACGTAATAATAAGTACCCCTGTTTTAACATACATGAAACCAACATGTACAATACACGCAATCCAACGTGTACTAAACTCAAATAGCATACGTCTGTTTTATAGTTCAGGCTAGGGTTTCTATACCTGGAACAGACAGGGATGTCAAGCCCTATGGATCCATATATAACTATTCGCGCCCACCAGTTCTTATAACCGGCAGTTACTAGTTACCAAAGCTAAGGGATTTTCGGTTCAAACTCGGTGTAGAATTTAGTATGTACTTGTATCCATTGTGTTTAAAATAAAGTGCATGTATTCTCAGCCCAAAAACATAGATTGCAAAAGCAATTAAAAAGGGAGCAAATAAAACTCACCTTAGCAGCACATAAGGTCATTCACCGAAATGTGACCGAAACTCGAAATGCAAAATAACCGTAGATCTCAACCTAGAGAACATATGTTGGTCAATACATGTCTAACAAGCTAGGTCGGGTCATAGTGTATCACAATCCTATTGCTCGAGACCGACATGCAAAAGTTAACAAAAGTCATCTCAAAAGTTAACCTGACCCAATATGATCTTTAAATCTATACATGTTTATTATATTAATATAAGTCTTGATAATTGAACGAATTTATAGTTTATCAAACTTAAAATATTATTTATTTCAGGAGCTATATTATATTTGAAATATCATGGCAACCGAACATATTTTATTATTTCACATAGTTTTTCAATACTCATAAAATCATATTATAGTGTTTATAAAGCTTTAAAACATGATAAGACAGTCAACTTTGACAATTGATCAACAAAACAAAATGTGCCTTATATAGAAATTCATTTACTCGATTAGTAATATCTAAAAATCTAATCTATCAATCTCATAGACAAGTTGTTTAAATATTAATTTACAGTTTCAAACACAATTTTCAATTAACGTTAACCATAATTAAGTTGACCATATCTTTTAATCCGTTCATCGAAATCACGCGATTTCTAAATGATAAGTTATTAATTTTTCGATAGCTTTCCAACGACATGCATATCATATACTTTATATCAATAACATATGTATCAAATTCGTGATTTATCATAAACTATCTAACGACAAAATTAAAGCATACAAGCATGCATAAACATATATACTCGAGCACTAGACATGGATACACTATTAATATATAAAAGATAAGATATGATTGCTTACATATCAATATTGTGATTCAATATTACAGGAAAGCACGTTGACGCAACGAAAATGATAAACGCTAGGTTGACCTTTGACTCATGATCATAACCCCCAAGCAATACCCATAACCTCCATAGCTATAACCCATAATTTCCTTAGCTCTATCCCGCTCGAAAAGCTTGTTTTGAAATCGTTTGGGCATAACCTCGTCGTAATATTTTATGTATAATAATACTAATAATAATACTCCTAACTATAAGATTAATAATAATATTAATCTTAATTATAATAATAATAATAATAATAATAATAATAATAATAATAATAATAATAATAATAATAATAATAATAATTTTAATATATATGTATATAGAGCAGAGAGATATGAAATTGTGAAAAAAAACTCGAGCAGAAACTGGCCTTTTATAGGCAAATTTTTGGAATCTGATGCCCATGCGAGTGCATAGGGTTTTAGTGCATTTCTCATGCACTCACATGGCTCATGCAAGTGCATGGGGTTTTAGTGCATTTCTCATGCACTCGCATGGCCAGCTGGTCCAGCTCATTTTATTTTGTTTTCTTGTTTGTCGAACATATTATTATATATATATATATATATATATATATATATATATATATATATATATATATATATATATATATATATATATATATATATATATTATAATTTATATTAATTATATATATATATATTATATTATATTCATGTGCAGAGTTGACTTGTAATTTTAGGTCCGTTGGCTCGCGCGTTGATGCTCGGTTTATGTCTCAGCTCCGAATTTTCGAACGTTACTTCGTATGCTTTAATAACTTGTGAATTATTTATATATTTAATTCTAATAATAGATATTCCAACATATTGTATATATTCCAATTATGTTATTTAAACAAAATATTTTAATATTCTATTGAATTGAAAAACGTTTCCGCACGTTTGAGAATAGATCAATCGAATATTATGAATTTCAGTTCTCCACTAAATTTGTTTAACTTTCGTTGTTTGACACTTTGTTCCTACTTGTAGATCACTTTACCATTTATTCCGAATATTGTTAAAAAGGAAAGATTTCTTAAATCAACATGGACCTCACAATAGAGACTTATAATAATGTCACAATACTCATTGAATTATTAAATGCTAACAGTAATATCTGTTAATTAAATCGTTTGATATTATCTTTTAACTCCGTAGTTAAATATATCAAATATATATTGAAATCAATAAGTTTTATGTATGGTATCATACACTTAATACTTTGTTAATGTTTTCAATTAATATAACTATATATTATATATACATATCTATACACATAAATGTTCGTGAATCGTTGAGCACGGTCAAAGGGTAATTGATTACATGAATGTAGTTCCAAAGTTTTTGAGATTCAACATTACAAACTTTGCTTATCGTGTCGGAAACATATAAATATTAAGTTTAAATTTGGTCGGAAATTTTCGGGTCGTCACAAAATGAAACTCACCTTAGCAGCACATAAATTCATTCATCGAAATGTGACCGAAACTCGGAATGCAAAGTAATCATAGATCTCAACCTAGAGAATATATGTTGGTCAATAGATGTTTAACAAGCTAGGTCATGTCATAGTGTATCACAATCCTAATGCTCGAGACCGTCATACAAAAGTTAACAAAAGTCATCTCAAAAGTCAACCTGACCCAATATGATCTTTAAATCTATACATGTTTATTAACATAGTATAAGTCTTGATAATTGAACAAATTTATAGTTTATCAAACTCAAAATATTATTTATTTCAGGAGCTATATTATATTTGAATTATCATGGCAATCGAAAGTATTTTATTATTTCACATAGTTTTCCAATACTTGTAAAATCAGATTTTAGCGTTTATAAAGCTTTAAAACTTGATAAGACAGTCAACTTTGACAATTGTTCAACAAGACGATACGTGCCTTATATAGAAATTCATTTACTCGATTAGTAATATTTGAAAATCCAATTTATCAATCTTATAAACAAGTTGTTTAAATATCAATTGCAGATTCAAAAGCAATTTCAATTAATGTTAATCATAATTCAGTTGACCATAACTTTTAATCTGTTCCTCGAAAACACACAATTTCTAAATGAAAAGTTATTAATTTTTCGACAGCTTTCCAATGACATGCATATCATATGCCTTATATCAATAACATATGTATCAATTTTGTGATTCATCATAAACTATCTAACGACAAAATTAAAGCATACAAACGTGCATAAATATATATACTCGAGCACTAGACATGGATACACTATTAATAAAAGATAAGATATAAATGCTTACGTATCAATATTGGGATTCAATATTGCAGAAAAGTACGTAGACGTAACAGAGATGATAAACACTAGTTTGACTTACAAGCAATACCCTCGAACCATACTCATAACTTCCATAGCTATAACCCATAATTTCCTTAGCTCTATCCCGCTCGCAAAACCCGTGTTGAAATAACTCACTCATGACCTCGTCGTAGTATTTTATGTATAATACTAATAATAATACCCATACTACTAAATAATAATAATACTATTAATAATAATATTATTAATCTTAATAATATATATATATATATATATATATATATATATATATATATATATATATATATATATATATATATATATATATATATATATATATATATATATATATATATATATATATATATATATATATATATATATATATATATATATATATATATATTTGAGAGATTGAGAGATGGAATGATAGAAATTGGAACCAGAATCGAACGAGCTTTATAGATGTTTCAGTCACCAACACCCCATGCGATCGCATGGTGTTTCTTCCTCATGGCCATGCGATCGCATGGTGTCATACCCCGTCCTAATCCGTCTGGACGAAGTCACCAACATCTGGTTCCATTGCGATGATCGACTCCAAATAATGTCTTTACAATGAGCAAATGCACAGCGGAAGATTTCTTTCATACCTGAGAATAAACATGCTTTCAAGTGTCAACCAAAAGGTTGGTGAGTTCATAGGTTTATCATAAAATAATAAAATTCATCATTTTGATAGACCACAAGATTTAAATCCTGCATGGTACAAATGGGCCCGAATCCTATACCCACCTGTAATGTACATGCGATATCTTTTAAATACAGTACATCTTTCTCGTGTACGAAACCATTTTCATAAATCTTAGTAACCGTACACATATCTTGTGCACAAAAATAACATACACATAACCTGTGTATAAAATCATTCTCTCGATATATAACATTCACATCAACTGGTGGCAATTATCATGTCCACATAATTCAATGGTGGCAATTATCCTGTTCACATAATTCAATGGTGGCAATTATCATGTCCACATAATTCAATGGTGGCAATTATCCTGTCCACATAATTCAATAATAATCAACAGAACTTCTGTCTGCATAATAATTCATTCGAGTAATGTTTTGCTTGTGTCTATCTCGTCAAACATTTATAAAAGCATTTCATGTATTCTCAGTTCAAAATATATTTCAAAAGCATTTAATAGAGCAGTTATAAAAACAGCGCATGTATTCTCAGTCCCAAAAATATAAAGAGTAAAAGGGAGCAAATGAAACTCACGCATATAAATATTGTAAAACAGTTAATAAAGCATTTGCATGTATTCTCAGCCCAAAAACTTAAAGAGTAAAAAGGGAGCAAATGAACTCACCATACTGTATTTTGTAGTAAAAATACATATGACAATATTGAACAATGCAGGGTTGGCCTCGGATTCACGAACCTATATCAATTATGTATATTAACACATATAATAACAACTAACAAGTTTATTAATAATTTACATATCATATTACTAAATAAGTTATATTTATCCTATATACTTTTAAGTAGTAAATATTTATTTCTATAATACTTTTATTAATATTATTAGAGTAAATACTTATTAAAGTAGTTTAATAATATAATTTTTTATCATTTATCCTATTATATTAGAATAGAAATTTATTTCAAGATTTATATGTGATAAGAATATATATATTTACATTATTAATATATTTTATATATAGTTTACATAATATCATCTTAACAATAAAAATTTAATAGTGTGTAATATTAATATATTTGTAATGTATTTTTGTAAAAAAAAAAGTTTATTTGTAAAAAAATAACAATAATAGTGATAATAATAATAATAGAAGTAATAATAAATACTACCTCACAAGAAAAGCTCCAAAAAAAAATGTAACTGGTCATCTCCGGGCTCGAACTCAAGACTTCTCGTTTCCCATACACGAACCCCAAACCATTGAACCGCTCAACACTTTCTTGCAATTACTCGTACGTTTAATTATTTCATATGTACGTATTTATTTATCATAAAATCGCCTTCGGTCTCAATCATTATTCCTCGTTTATCATTTCCTTCACTTAACCATATCATCATCGTGATCATCTATTTTGATCATCATCGTATTAACTATAACTTCATCACCGTATGTCATATTAGTCCTCATTTGCATCCTCATTACAACTCGACAGAACTAGTACCCATTCTCATATATTACAAATGATTAATCTGGCCCAACACCAAATTGGATCTTTAGCCCAACCATAAAATAAATTTACGGCCCATTGGAAGGTGGAATATCTAGCAGCCCAACAAGATTCAAATCAGGCCAATGTACCGTTTTAATTTTAATATGCATTTTGTCTGTCGGTGGAAAGGTAAATGGATAAAAAGAAAGAAGAAAAAAAATAATAATACAGCCGTCATCCTCTTCTTCAATTTGTCTCACCATCAACGAATTATTCATCATCATATTCATAATCATTATCATCATCATTCTTCATCACTATCATTGTTAATCCACTGTTTTGAGTTCATAACCGAAACAAAAATAAAAACAGTTATAGTAACTGTTACGATGGTGATTATGATTGATCGGAATAGTAACTAACATGGATACAGTCGTAACCCAACTGGGTTTCGAACAAGTTGATGAACAGGAGCATAATCAAGGCTGTTTTATGGTGGTGATGTTGGTGTTTATGACTGAAAATAAAACAGAATAAATTATAGAAGTAAAAGGAATTGAAGAGGGTGGTATTGGTGTTCGTTTGACCCGGAAACAGAAGAAACTAATTTAGTAGCTGTGGTTAACAATTAGCAGTAACAATTTAATAACGATGTTATTCAGGAATCGAAACAAAACATAAATTATTATTCGAGTAGGGCTGACTTGGTGGAATTCCTTGGAGCTTGTTAACAGCTGCTTTAACAACAAATCGAATAGAAACAAGAGATTTACGATCCCTGTAGCTGCAGTTTAGCGATAGAATAAAAAAAAATGATGGTTTCAAACGGTTAGGAGAGAGAAAGAGAGTGTAGCCGGATGGTGGTTTTGTGGTGGTTTTGTGATGTGGTTATGATGTTCTTATTCACTGATCGTAGCAACAACACAAATGGGTTTTGATGGTGGGGTTATGGTGTGCAGTGTTTCGTTCGGCCAGAAATCAAAAGATAAATAACAGGTTTTTCGTAGGTTGATTGAAATCGTTGGTTTTAGTTTGGTTTAGAATGAAACAACACGCGAGCAGTGAATATTGGTTGATCATGTGGTGTGTTTTAAGATGGTTAGATGGTTAGATGGTGTCAAGGTGGTGGTCTCTGATCCTGAACAGAAAACATAAATAGTTAACAAGTATATGTAGTAGTAAACGATTTGTAGAACTTGCAGGTTGATCACGAACATGATGATGTTGGATTTGTTATGGTTTATCGAACAGAATGAAAAGATATAGCAGGTGATGGTATACATGATTGTAGAAACTTATTATCCATTTCTTACACCGTCATGTGTAAGCAAGAAGTGAGTGTTGTGTTAGTGTAAGATTGTGCAGGTTTGTGGGTTTAGAATGATAAGTGTGTTTCGGTTCAAGTGGGTTCGATGATGGTGGTTTCAAAATATTCGTTTAAACCGAAAGCATGGCAAGGATGATGATGATCTTAAATAGCGGTTTATGGTGGTCATGGTGAAGTAGAGTGGTGAGGTGATCATGGTGTATGAATGTGTGGGTATATAATATCTCTATATGTATGTATGATCTATATGTACATATAAGATAAAGAGTACTATTTAATAATATTAATGGATAAATGTCACGGACATATGCACAAACAAGAGTACTAATCATTTATCAATCAACAATAGTGATTTGTAATTTAATCTAGTTATTTATTAGTCGATACGGATATTATTTCGGGTCTCGTTGTTAACCAATGGCGGATAAAAGTATTTCGAAAAATTCTCAAATTTTAAAATTAAGTATCTTTATTTATTTCGGTCATTATGGTAATAAATTCAGTCATTAACTAATAAGTGAAATTTACATTAATTATTCACTCCTAACCCCAAGTAAAATATAAAAAGTTTTAAAATTTAATAACTAGGTCCTAAATATATTTTTAGTAAGCCTAAAGTTTATAGAACTCATTTTTGAATCACCGTTTATTTTAAATCATATAAGTTTAAATTTAACTTACTTAATATCACTTAGGAACATCAATTGAATATTACAATCATTTAATATTTATTTTTAAAATACCTTATTTATATATATAGATATATTGTAGATAATAATTATTATTATATCATATTTTTATTTTATTAATTTTTAATAACAACAACATATAATACTTCAAATTATATTTCTAACTATTATTTATATATTTATAAACATTTATACACACATATCTATTTACAATTAATTGTTCGTGAATAGTCGGGAATAGTCGAAGGTCAATTGAACACATGAACATAGTTTTCAAAGTTTTTGAGATTTCAACATTACAGACTTTGCTTATCGTGTCGGAAACATATAAAGATTAAGTTTAAATTTGGTCGGAAATCTCCGGGTCGTCACAGTACCTACCCGTTAAAGAAATTTCGTCCCAAAATTTGAGTGAGGTGGTCATGGCTAACAATAAAAATATTTTCATAATGAATATGAGTTGATAAATAGAGTTTTATCATCATTGAGTAATATGGATAAAACAATTCGATTATTCGAAGAGTACGAATGAAGCTATCACAAAAGAGTAAAATGAGTAAATGAAGATTTGACATAACCGGTGACGTACGATTGAATTCCGGAATTCAAGGGATTTAAAGAAAATATTCGAAATCTAAAAGATTTGATTCTTCGACGAATAAAGAAATTAAGATCTCTATAATTAAATACGGTGATCTGCCTCGATTACTCAGTCTGATATTTCCATTATAAATTAAACTCTTCCGTCCCATTATTCTCACCATTCCTATACTTTCTTTCTTAGTTCATACATCCAAAAGATTATGAAAATGCTTAATCCAGTTCTAATACTTGATATTTTCCTAATTATCATTTCCGTCATCCTTCTTTCCAATCTTCCGCCAGAGAAATCTGTTTACTTCTACTATTACCTTGGGTGACACTATTCTTAATTATACCGTGTCTTTATATTGCTATTCTTATTAATATCCATGGTTTGTGACCTCCGTGTTATTTTTGGGCTTTATATTTTCTCTTATATTTTGGATCTCTTTGCCTTTTTATTATCCTCTCGACCTCTAGTAAAGCGAGTAACGGTCCAGAATTCGTAAGTATGGAATTTCGAATGAACTTAATGTTCTAACCAAGAAAGAACGTAATCGTACGATTTGATTTGTCAAATTATCAGAATCATTGAGAATAGAACTATCAAGAATATACTTTCTTGATATGTTTAGAAGTTAAGCAGAATGAAAGAGTCATGTAACATGGCACATGATGACGTTATGATCTGTGAATCATCATGTCCCATTAGAAACTCAGCATGACTTACTAAAATATAATCACGTTGATCAAGTGTCATTATATTATACTAATTCATGCATCAATTTCTTTACATTTCTCCAGAATTCATTCTTAAATTAAACTTAGATTTTACAGAAGTTTCCAGTATAATGAAACACAGGAAGTACGAAGTGGTATATAATTTCGGACGAGAATATTTATGAAAATATCCTCAAAAATATCGAAGATATTTATGATGATATTTTGGAATTTTCAAGTTCGAAGGTTGATGAAGAAAAATTTTCTGCAAGATTTTAACATGACTTCGGAGCAAGATTTTCTCTAAAGATTTCAACGGATTCAGAATTGCTTGGATTCTTTGAATATAGGGTATGGTCATTGTATTTGTCCTTGGTCTCCTTCATGGTTAGCTCAATCTGTTTTTCATTACCAACTTTTCTATCGAGCGTTCCCAACACTCCATTATTTATCATCAAACTTTTGACCATTTAGGCCATTTACAATTTTACTGTTTCCTCTACATTTAATGCAGCCATATCTGAATCGCCGGTTATCAATCCGAGGTGGTTTTAGGAGAATTGTGTTTTTAGATGATTAAACGCTGATGGTAATATGGTGGAATATAAAAGGTTCCCCGGTAACAATAAAAAAGCACGCATATATATCAAGGTTATAATAAGGTTGTTTCGAACGAAAAGTTGAAATTGACTTGCTGGAGCTGTGACAAAACTGGCTATCTCGATCAGGAGTTGCAAAATTATTTTCGGTAATAATAACACTAAAGGAATTAGCACAGCTATGTGTTAAACGTTTACTCAGGTTCTGAGTGTTTTTCAGGTGCAAAACTATATGTATCAATCTTTTCTTCCATAGATGAAGTTCGGTTGGTTCATTCTCTCGATTGAGGTGTTTTCAAGAATCATGAAAGGTTTGAACGCAGATTGTAATCGTCAAGATACAAATGAGGTTTAAGATTAAATCAAGTGGCAACTTGAAGAATTGTTTAGTTTCATATGTTATAATCAATATTTTAATTCATTTTAATTGTCCAATATAATTAGTCCACAGTTAACAGTCCATTAATTCATATATAGTTTAATATATAATAACCGAATTAATTAATACATATCGTGACCCGTGTACATGTCTCAGACTCGATCACAACTCAAACTATATATATTATTGTAGAATCTACCTCAATCCTGTATAGCTAACTCCAGCATTACTGCATATAGAGTGTCTATGGTTATTTCAAATAATATATATAGATGCGTTGATATGATATGTCAAAACCTTGTATACGTGTCCCGATATTTAAAGTGCGTAAAAATAAATAACAGAAATTAAATGACGATAAATAAAGTTGCGAGAATGTAAATTGCGATAATTAAATTGCGATAAATAAAATGTAATCAGTTAGCTAGGAACAATTAGCTAGGAACAGTTAGCGTGGATTCTTAACAAAATTTCTCATAGTTAATTTGTTTGTTTCTAACAAATTTTATTTTGTCCAATGTTTTCTTCATTATGCCACTTGTCGGATTTTGATAGGTCAAAATCCAAATATGAAATTGAATGAAAATGGTTATTCTGTGGTGAACGGATACGTATATCGATGGATGTAAGTAAGATTGTAAATGACTGTTGAATCAGATTCGAAGAATGTACAGTGTAACTTACTAATGTGAAAACTAAACATTCCTCGGGTATTACCTACCCGTTAAAATATTCTCACCATTAACAATTTGTACGAAAGAATTTTTAATTACAATCTTTATGAAAATATATATACATATATATTTTCTTCAGATATAATCATGGATTTAATGAGTCAATATGATATTAAACTCATTTGATTTATCGTTAGAACAAGAATATATAATCTCTAAAACATTAGAGATTACATAATTGCCATACTTAATGAAGATAATTGATGTAGAATGATACGTAGAACGATGATTAAGTTCAAGGTATAGATTGTGATGTTGAGGCATGTGTTGTTGTGGTTTATGTTGTTGCTGGTGGTACTGTTGATGTTGCTGAAGCTTGTACATTTTGCACCATATTTTCCAAGGCTACAACTCGGGCGCGAAACTCGTTGACTTTTATTACTCCGGGATGATTGTCGGTAGGAACGAGCGAATGAATGAGGTTTAGAATTATGGATAGAATATAATCATGACGAGCTATCCTGGAAATGAGGCTGAAAATGGTGTTTCAGATAGGTTAGCCGGTAAGTGCTTCAGGTTCTTCGCCAATTGGTGAATTCGGTTGGTGGAAGGGATCGCCTTCTGCGCGTCTCCATTGATTAAGTTGACTACAAACCCATCAGATGAATTGGGGATGGATGATTGGTTGATTCATTCTGGTGACGCTACTTTCGGAGCTTAGTTGAACATTCGTGTCGGAATAGCTGTCGGAATAACTATCGGAATAGCTATCGGAATTTGAGGAATTCGAACTGGTTGAGGGATTCATCTCGTACGATCAGATGAAGGATTTTCGATAAGAAATAGATTATATGATGTAGATTAGTACCCTGCAATACATAATTTACATATGCATATATAATACTAAAATCCCATAAGTTATGGAGGAATCTACGGAAGCTGTCAGGCAAAGGTAACAATAACAGATACGCTAAGATATGAATTTATCTATACACTGTCTATGCAATAGAGGTAGTAAGACATGTCTAGACTAAGAATGATAAGCAGGTAATTTCCTAAGGTTGATAAGTAGATGATTTTCGACACGAATGATAAGCAAGACTTTTGACATGCAGACACGGTCGAAGTCCAGACTCACTAATGCATCCTAACGACTTATGAATTAGACACACTAATGCAGACCTGGTTTGCTAAGACCACCGCTCTGATACCACATGTCATACCCCGTCCTAATCCGTCTAGACGAAGTCACCAACATCTGGTTCCATTGCGATGATCGACTCCAAATAATGTCTTTACAATGAGCAAATGCACAGCGGAAGATTTCTTTCATACCTGAGAATAAACATGCTTTCAAGTGTCAACCAAAAGGTTGGTGATTTCATAGGTTTATCATAAAATAATAAAATTCATCATTTTGATAGACCACAAGATTTAAATCCTGCATGGTACAAATGGGCCCGAATCCTATACCCACCTGTAATGTACATGTGATATCTTTTAAATACAGTACATCTTTCTCGTGTACGAAACCATTTTCATAAATCTTAGTAACCGTACACATATCTTGTGCACAAAAATAACATACACATAACCTGTGTATAAAATCATTCTCTCGATATATAACATTCACATCAACTGGTGGCAATTATCATGTCCACATAATTCAATGGTGGCAATTATCCTGTTCACATAATTCAATGGTGGCAATTATCATGTCCACATAATTCAATGGTGGCAATTATCCTGTCCACATAATTCAATAATAATCAACAGAACTTCTGTCTGCATAATAATTCATTCGAGTAATGTTTTGCTTGTGTCTATCTCGTCAAACATTTATAAAAGCATTTCATGTATTCTCAGTTCAAAATATATTTCAAAAGCATTTAATAAAGCAGTTATAAAAACAGCGCATGTATTCTCAGTCCCAAATATGTAAAGAGTAAAAGGGAGCAAATGAAACTCACGCATATAAATATTGTAAAACAGTAAATAAAGCATTTGCATGTATTCTCAGTCCAAAAACTTAAAGAGTAAAAAGACAGCAAATGAACTCACCATACTGTATTTTGTAGTAAAAATACATATGACAATATTGAACAATGCAGGGTTGGCCTCGGATTCACGAACCTATATCAATTATGTATATTAACACATATAATAACAACTAACAAGTTTATTAATAATTTACATATCATATTACTAAATAAGTTATATTTATCCTATATACTTTTAAGTAGTAAATATTTATTTCTATAATACTTTTATTAATATTATTAGAGTAAATACTTATTAAAGTAGTTTAATAATATAATTTTTTTTTATCATTTATCCTATTATATTAGAATAGAAATTTATTTCAAGATTTATATGTGATAAGAATATATATATTTACATTATTAATATATTTTATATATAGCTTACATAATATCATCTTAACAATAAAAATTTAGTAGTGTGTAATATTAATATATTTGTAATGTATTTTTGTAAAAAAAAAGTTTATTTGTAAAAAAATAACAATAATAGTGATAATAATAATAATAGAAGTAATAACAAATACTACCTCACAAGAAAAGCTCCAAAAAAAAATGTAACTGCTCATCTCCGGGCTCAAACTCAAGACTTCTCGTTTCCCATACACGAATCCCAAACCATTGAACCGCTCAACACTTTCTTGCAATTACCCGTACGTTTAATTATTTCATATGTACGTATTTATTTATCATAAAATTGCCTTCGGTCTCAATCATTATTCCTCGTTTATCATTTCCTTCACTTAACCATATTATCATCGTGATCATCTCTTTTGATCATCATCATATTAACTATAACTTCATCACCGTATGTCATATTAGTCCTCATTCGCATCCTCATTACAACTTGACGGAACTAGTACCCATTCTCATATATTACAAATGATTAATCTGGCCCAACACCAAATTGGATCTTTAGCCCAACCATAAAATAAATTTACGGCCCATTGGAAGGTGGAATATCTAGCAGCCCAACAAGAATCAAATCAGGCCAATGTACCGTTTTAATTTTAATATGCATTTTGTCTGTCGGTGGAAAGGTAAATGGATAAAAAGAAAGAAGAAAAAAAATAATAGTACAACCGTCATCCTCTTCTTCAATTCGTCTCACCATCAACGAATTATTCATCATCATATTCATAATCATTATCATCATCATTCTTCATCACTATCATTGTTAATCCACTGTTTTGAGTTCATAACCGAAACAGAAATAAAAATAGTTATAGTAACTGTTACGATGGTGATTGTGATTGATCGGAATAGTAACTAACATGGATACAGTCGTAACCCAACTGGGTTTCGAACAAGTTGATGAACAGAAGCATAATCAAGGCTGTTTTATGGTGGTGATGTTGGTGTTTATGACTGAAAATAAAACAGAATAAATTAATAGCAGTAAAAGGAATTGAAGAGGGTGGTGTTGGTGTTCGTTTGACCCGGAAACAGAAGAAACTAGTTTAGTAGCTGTGGTTAACAATTAGCAGTAACAATTTAATAACGATGTTATTCAGGAATCGAAACAAAAGATAAATTATTATTCGAGTAGGGCTGACTTGGTGGAATTCCTTGGAGCTTGTTAATAGCTACTGTAACAACAAATCGAATAGAAACAAGAGATTTACGATCCCTGTAGCTGCAGTTTAGCGATAGAAGAAAAAAAATGATGGTTTCAAACGGTTAGGAGAGAGAAATAGAGTGTAGTCGGATGGTGGTTTTGTGGTGGTTTTGTGATGTGGTTATGATGTTCTTATTCACTGATCGTAGCAACAACACAAATGGGTTTTGATGGTGGGGTTGTGGTGTGCAGTGTTTCGTTCGGCCAGAAATCAAAAGATAAATAGCAGGTTTTTTGTAGGTTGATTGAAATCGATGGTTTTAGTTTGGATTAGAATGAAACAACACGCGAGCAGTGAATATTGGTTGGTCATGTGGTGTGTTTTAAGATGGTTAGATGGTGTCAAGGTGGTGGTCTCTGATCCTGAACAGAAAACATAAATAGTTAACAAGTATATGTAGTAGTAAACGATTTGTAGAACTTGCAGGTTGATCACGAACATGATGATGTTGGTTTTGTTATGGTTTATCGAACAGAATGAAAAGATATAGCAGGTGATGGTATACATGATTGTAGAAACTTATTATCCATTTCTTACACCGTCATGTGTAAGCAAGAAGTGAGTGTTGTGTTAGTGTAAGATTGTGCAGGTTTGTGGGTTTAGAATGATAAGTGTGTTTCGGTTCAAGTGGGTTCGATGATGGTGGTTTCAAAATATTCGTCTAAACCGAAAGCATGGCAAGGATGATGATGATCTTAAATAGCGGTTTATGGTGGTCATGGTGAAGTAGAGTGGTGAGGTGATCATGGTGTATGAATGTGTGGGTATATAATATCTCTATATGTATGTATGATCTATATGTACATATAAGATAAAGAGTACTATTTAATAATATTAATGGATAAATGTCACGGACATATGCACAAACAAGAGTACTAATCATTTATCAATCAACAATAGTGATTTGTAATTTAATCTAGTTATTTATTAGTCGATACGGATATTATTTCGGGTCTCGTTGTTAACCAATGGCGGATAAAAGTATTTCGAAAAATTCTCAAATTTTAAAATTAAGTATCTTTATTTATTTCGGTCATTATGGTAATAAATTCAGTCATTAACTAATAAGTGAAATTTACATTAATTATTCACTCCTAACCCCAAGTAAAATATAAAAAGTTTTAAAATTTAATAACTAGGTCCTAAATATATTTTTAGTAAGCCTAAAGTTTATAGAACTCATTTTTGAATCACCGTTTATTTTAAATCATATAATTTTGAATTTAACTTACTTAATATCACTTAGGAACATCAATTGAATATTACAATCATTTAATATTTATTTTTAAAATACCTTATTTATATATATAGATATATTGTAGATAATAATTATTATTATATCCTATTTTTATTTTATTAATTTTTAATAACAACAACATATAATACTTCAAATTATATTTCCAACTATTATTTATATATTTATATACATTTATACACACATATCTATTTACAATTAATTGTTCGTGAATAGTCGGGAATAGTCGAAGGTCAATTGAACACATGAACATAGTTTTCAAAGTTTTTGAGATTTCAACATTACAGACTTTGCTTATCGTGTCGGAAACATATAAAGATTAAGTTTAAATTTGGTCGGAAATCTCAGGGTCGTCACACATGGCAGTCTCCTCCAGCTCACACTCTTTTGTTGTTTTGCTTGTCGACATAATTAAATAAATATATAATATATATAATTTATATTAATTAATTATATATTATATTATATTCTCGTGCCTAGTTAATTTGAAATTTTGGTTCCGATGTCTTGTACGTTTACGTTCGACTTATGTCCTGGTTCCGGTTTCTCGAACGCATTTTCGTATGCTTAGAAAACTAGCACGTTACGTTATGCGACGTGTACCTTTATTAATAATTCAACCCAATCATCGATAGACTATATTACTCAAAGTATAATCTTTACATTTGAGTGTTGTGGTCATTTGCTTCTATAAATCAAGATCTCGATATTCATTAACGTGATAATATTAATTAAAATTCAAAACGTTTTTGTATCCAATTAAAATCACATATATATATTTTAAAAATAAAATTTGTACATTTATATATAGTTGAAATTTTTTTATAATATTTAGTTTTTCAAAAACAATTATATTTCGAAGTATAAATTAGATCGTTTACGTAATAGAAAATATTATATCATATAACGTTTTCAATATTATGAAAACTAATAATTATCTTATCAAAAGACACGAGGCAATCATTGTGTTGAAAGTTAATCTCTACAAACCTTTGTCCAGTCATCGTTAATTGACCTATTTGTTCTTACTTGTAAATCACTTTACCATTTTTCCGAATATTGTTAAAATGGAAAGATTTCTCAAATCAAAGTGGACCTCTCAACAGAGACTCGTAATCATATCACAATGTATCTTGATAATTCAATCATTTAATATTACAGACTTTGCTTATCGTGTCGGAAACATATAAAGATTAAAGTTTAAATTTGGTCGGAAATTTCTGGGTTGTCACACATAGTTTTCATCATTTTTTTTTAAAACAGTGATTGGGATCACCCGAGGGGGACTTTAACCACCCGTTGCGATCATCTCCCGTTTCGACTATGCCGGTGCAGCGATAAACCCCGCCCCCATCGCTGTCCGGGAGGAAACCTTGAAACCGATCCAAGGGCACGGCCAAGTAAAACCCCCCTCCCCTTTACCCCCCAAACGATATGGGAAATGTGCCATGAGTGGATACTTTATCGTTACATGTATTTTTATTTATATGCTAAATACTATTACTCATACTTTAAACTATGTTAATTGATCAAACGTAAAACTAATGGCTGGGTTTAGTTTGAGTGTTTAATATGAGAAAAAAGTACTTGATGGATTGTTTTAACTCCGACAACCATGCATAATTTAAATTCACGAGAGCGTAAAACAATCAATCGGATTAACCTACTCAATCGGATTGAGCAGATTAATATCTTAAGGGAATTGAACTCCGGTGATGACCGGAATTCAATCAGAATGTAAGTGACTGCAAATGTTTGAGATGATTTTGACAGAGTAATGGCGTATTGATTATGTATTAGATCGTAATGAATGACCCATAGAATGCATTTAGACCATTTTTAACGGTGCTAGGCGTTTCTTACTCGTTTTTCTTGCTTTTTGTACTTTTTTGGTGACTATGACATGTTTATTTTTTGGGTGAATTAGTGATGGTGTTGGTTTTTGGTGTTAGTTAGGAGTATTGTGAAGATGTGTTAAAATATAATGGGTTAAGTATTAAAAGGGGATAAAAATAATACTTTTAAATTAATAAAAAAAAAAGAGAAAACAAGGTACGACCGTTTCTTTTGGTGTTGGAATCAAACGTACAACAAAGAAATGCCTCAAATAGACACACTGTTACGTCACTTTGTGGCGTTTCTTTCCCTCCACATCAATGGGTGGCGTTTCATTTACCCGTTACAAGTGGTCTTATAGGTGTCAAAAGTTTGTTAATGGGAATGATGATGTGTCACTTATCCCTTTCATGATTGTAACAATCCATCATAACAGACTTTCCTAATATGCGGGCTGAAGTGGCACAGACGTTCCACTCGTTTGCTAAGACCCAGATATTATTGGGGTACGTGTGCAGGCTACATGGTATCCTACACACTTGACCAAGTAGAAGGGCTTATGTGTAAATACAGTCTAAAAATCGTTAAGTGTTTCTTTACGACATTCTTTATCCGGTTGGTCTTTTACACGAATTGCATGTTAGAGTTATATTTGGCACTTTCCATCTGGCTAGCTTCTAAACGGCTTACATTACCACCGAACTTTTGGTTGAGTGATAAAAAAACTCAGTTGGTTATGGACCCGTATCCTTAAAATAATAGGTGCGACTTCGAATCATTGGGGGAGTTTTTTCTTCAAGGTTGTGCCTCTGGTATCCTTCACTCTGTGCGGGCCAAACAGTTAACCTAAAGCATTCCGGGTATGTTTTGTGTGATGGATGCGAGGAATTTATTCCTAACGCGTGTGTGGATGGCAAATGAGAGTAGTCGATGCCGAATTTGCCGTTAAAAAAAAATAAACGGCTTACATTGCGTTTTATTGTTTATCCGGTTCTTACCTAGACGGTTTGTATGTCAGCCGTTCAACCATCGTATATTTATCCGGCTAGTGTCAAGATGGCTTGCACGTCACCATTGTGTCCGACGGCTGGTTTGATTTTGACTGTTTGTCTTGCTTTCAGCTGGTAGTTTGAATTCTTTTGGCGTCTTCTTTTGTAAATGTGGGTAAGTCTTATTCTAATAACGCTTATTTGTAAATGTGGATAACTCTTGAGAGTGTTTTATTCTGGGTGGAGAAATGACTTGTCTTTATTCTCGGATAGGGGAAGGATTGTCTACATCTCACCTCCCCATACACCACTCATGTGGTATTGGGTTACGTTGTTGTTGTATTAAATATGGGTATCATATTTATGTGTCTATTCAACCAAATAATGTTATTGCATATTCATAGGAAGGAGATTGGGTTGTGTAGCTAGATTGGCTATAAATTGCCAAAATCTTAGATGCATGTTTCTAAAGGTGAAAAGCATAGCCTAAAGGTGAAGCCCAAGGATAACACATAACATGGTGGGCCATAATATTGATAACTAATTAAAGTTGTTGTGGTGACATCTTAACTTATCTTGACTACTGCTTCATATGATCACTTGTTGTTTATATAACGTTTTGAGTTGATTTTGTAATTGACAAAGAATATGTGTTCATTTTTTAGTTCAAGTTCACAGTAATGTTTATGTTTATAGTATTGTTAAATAATAAATACCCCGTAATCATTACGTTTATAATAATGTTATCTGTCCCAATGAAGCTAGAGGTGAACCTAAAACAATCAACAAAAGTGTAGAATGCTTACAACACCAATCACGTTAACATGTGAATTGAAAGTTAAGAGTGGGTTTAGGTCAGGTCAAGATAACTCGAGTCACATGATTACAAACAAGAAACGACAAAAAAGGCAAAAATGATAACAAGAGACCACACACTTTAGGATTTTATTGCGATTAATCACGGGTCATATTACATTCACTCATTTCTGCGCTTCCTTCTCAAATAAACCAAAGAACAAATACACCGGCCACCACCCAATATCCACCACCCTTTTCATTTGAACATACTAGAGTCACTCACAACGTGTTCCCTTAAACAACACCTACACCCATTACCGTTAGTTTAAAATTTTTTAGTAGAAAATACTCTTGTAAATTGTATAGGACACCACTAAATTCAAATGTAAGACCCTGTATATTTTTGAAATCTATAATTTTTCTTTTCAATTGTATAGAACACCACTAAATTATACTACTCGAATCTCATATATTTTTTGAATTTCTAATAATTTTTTAATGTAAATTATCACTAAAATAGCAATTTAATATAATTGTTACTGAAAAACTTTTAACACCCCATTGAGTTATAATCCTGAAATGGTAACTGAATTTCTATTTCTCTTTCCATTCCAAAAGTTAACCATAAAACCTATGAATATATATATATATATATATATATATATATATATATATATATATATATATATATATATATATATATATATATATATATATATATATATAAGAAAAACAGGTATTTGTAAAAAATAACTTCATTTACAATATTGACCAGGTCAATGGCTTCTATAATTGATTTCCTTGTAAAGCCATCAGAACAAGAATTAGAGGCAGGAAGTACACAAATTGAGGTGTTGTGGTCAAACTTCAAGATATATTGAAAATGAGTAAATTTCATCAAAATTTTAACAAAATGAATTTGATTTAGATCATAAGAAGCAAAACCAAATTGAGGTTATATTATTAAAAGTATAAATAGTAAGTGGGATGCAATCAGCCAGTCCCCCATCTTGTGCATTTGACATCTCTTAACAGACAAGCAGCAACAACAACAATACCCAGTTCCACTAAAATGGAGTATGGGGGAGGTTAGACGTAGGCAGTCCTTTCCTCTACCCTAAAGTAAAAGGGAAGTAATTCTTCTACCCAGGATACCTATCGGTCCCCAGGTAGAGGAAGTAGTCCCTCCCTATTCTGTAGAGCAGAGAGGCTGCTTCCTAGGGGCCTCCGACCAGAAAGAACCATGAAATCCGATATGTGAAGTAAAAATATACAAGTAAAGTTGGCAAAATAGAAGCTTTACCATGAATAATGTATACTCCAATACGATATATATAGGTAAATAAAGCATATAACAATATTGAGTAATATAACATATAATTAAAATATGTGAGTGTCAAATATGCAAGTATAACAAGTCATGTAAGTACAATAAGTATACGTAAACATGTTGGTAAGAAGCATGTAGGTATAATATGCAGTATAAAATAGATGGTATACTATGTAGGCATAGACAAATAAGTATGCTATGTTAGCATAAAAACATGTGATATGTAAGTACGTATAAATTAATTGCTATATAATGTAATACAAACATGTAACCATATAGTGCAATAAAGCATGTGAATATGCTACAATAAGTATAGATATATTATATATCCATAAAACATGTCCAGCCAATACGTAAAGTCCCACGAAAAAAAAAAAAAAAAAAAAAAAAAAAACATATATGAAGTGCACACAAGCAAGTAGGCAAGAAATATAATATAAATATATAAGATAAATAAACACCATGTAGAACCTAGTCATCTATTCTAATTCTACTCCTCCACAAATTCCTATCAGAAGTCATGTCCTCGGTCAATAAGAGCTCCTTCATGTCAAGCTTCAATCTATCCTCCAACCTACGTTTGGGTCTACCCCTTCTCCTTACGCCCCCAACAACGAGGGTCTCGACTCTCCTAACCGGGGCTAAAAGTGGGCGCCTCATAACATGCCCGAACCATCTAAGTCGTCCTTCCCTCAACTTGTTGGTTATGTTCCCAACTTTCAAGTTCTCCCTAAAAACTCCATTTGGTATCATATCTAGCATGGTCTTGCCACACGTCCACCTAAGCATCCTCATTTCTGCCACCTCCATCCTCCTCTCTTGGGCTTTCGTCATTGACCAACACTCTGAGCAATACAACATGGCCGGTCTGATTGCGACCTTGAAAAATTTCCCTTTCATAGACAGTATACTCGTATCATTTCAATTTTCTCCATAAAATTAAAGCTACAAAAATCATTTTACTTGATATATATATTCAACTAAAATGTTTGATCATACTATTACTGTGACTTGTTTCCATACAATGAAAGTTGTACATTACTAAAAAATCAATTGCAGCCCTTTAACACTAAAAATAAAATTTCTTCTCAGATTTTGTTTGCTGTTTTCCTATGTACATATGATGAATGAATGAGTGAATTATATAATAATGCATGTCTTAAACTCAACCAGATACCGAAAATTATCTTAGTTTCCTAAGTGGTAAAGCCCGCCCAAACAACTTTTCAACTTCGGTCGCTTCCATTTGAAGTTCATTCAAGATTTCTTTTTCTTCTTTAGTGAGTTCCCTAACAAAGTTTTGTTCATCTTGTTGCAACTCTTTGAACCCTTCGGCTAACCGTTGAAACAAAGTCATTTGCGTGTCTCTAGCCTTGACCACCTCTTTCTCAACCTCTTCTTCAATTTCCTCGGCCTCTTTTATGATAAAATTCTCACCATTTTCGGCTGTTTTTTCTAGTCTCTCCACAAGTGGCGGTTCGGGCCCACAAGAATTATCCGTTTGGATGAAAGTGTCAAAGTTGCGACCAACACTTTGAGCCGCCTTTTGTAGTTGTGGGACGATAGTTTGTGGTAACGTTGCACTTCTTGTGTATATAACCGCTCCACCGTATCCATCCCACGCATCGTTTCGCCCACGATAATACACAAATATATAGTCGTCGGGTTTGTTTTCTATTTGGGAAGACAAGATGTACCTGCATATAAAGTTTATGAATCATCTTGAAAAAATATGTTGATAATTGATTTTTGGAAACGGATCCATGTGAAAAGGAAGCAGTGATTATAGGTCATATATTCATTAATGAAAATTTCACCGAATACTACTCCCTTAGTCCCATTATAAGTGCCCATGTTAGACTTTTGAAAGTCTTTCTTTTACAACTTTTGACTTCAATTTCTTTTGTTTGTGTTATATAATACTTGATGAAAGATATACCACTGAAAACACATTTAAAAACCAATCATTTCATATAATTTTCATCAAATACTATATAACACAAACAAAATAATCTGAAGTCGAAGTTATAAAATAAAGACTTTTAAAAGTCAATAGTGGACGCTTATTAATGAGACAGAGAATATTTTACAATCTATTTCAGTGGGCGCGTCGGTTTGGAGACTAGCCCGTTCCAACTAGCCCAAAAACGCCTTAAAAGTCGTTCAACGCAAAAAAGTCGGTTTAAAGTCGATCAAAGTCGGGTTGAGTAGGTCAAAGTCGGGTCGAGTTAAAATTAGGTTTTGTGCCATATATTATGTATTATGTTTGATATATATATGTGTAATATATATATGTTTCATTTTTTTCTTATTAAAAGTCAATGTTGGTCAACGCCCAACTCGTGCCCGACTCGACCGACTCGTCCTTCCAAGGTCCGATCGACTCGTCCCCGACTCGAAACTTTTAAAACCTTGCTTTTATAAGATTAAGTTTTTAATATCAGTACAACATAACACTTGGTGCATATAATGCACAGAAAAAGGAAGAGACTGAACTAGTTACCAGTCATCTTGGTAATGAAGAAACTCGTTGTCATGATTATAAAGAACACCCGGTTGATTCGGATCTTGCACAAATTTTTGCACTGCGGATCGAGTAAAGAATCCGCCATCTGGAGTCTTTATACGCCACGTCAGATCACCTACAAGTTTATTCGATTCCATGTGAAACTCATGCAGCTGACAATCAAATACGTCAAATGTCGGATTTAGCCCACTTGTTATGAACCATTTTCCACTAAAGTCCTTCAGGTTGAAGGTTTGGACCACTGCACTTGGATCCGGGACCGGGAATTCACCCACGTCAGATTTACGTGGCACACATTTCTTTCGTGAAACTGCACACTCGTTGAACTGATCCACAACACTGTTTTCGAACAAGTCACCACATTTTATCTGTGAAACAGACGTTCATGAATATGTGAATATCGAGATCGTTTGTAGCATAATGTTATAGAGGTGGCAAGATGAGCGGGTCGGGCTGGTTGGGTAATGGATTATAATGGGTGTGGGTTGTTAAGGGTTACATTTTTTGTTCACATTTCAGGAGTTTTGAAGATTAGAAAACAACAAATTACAATTAGTATCTGAAATTTTATATAAACCGATTTAGGAACTTGTATGCATATAAAGATAAGCCTTCGGGTGACTTTCAACCTTGTTTAAACCGTTGAACCAATTTGACCCAATTTATATAAACACAACCCACATTGACCCAATTTATATAAACACAACCCAAATTGACCCAATTTATATAAACACAACCCAATTTGACCCATTTAAGTAAACGGGTCAAAATTTCCACCTCAAACACAAATTTAAGAAAATGAATTGAGTAGAAGATATTACTTGGCATTCAGTTTCGTCGGGTCTATTGTTGCAAGTCTGGAGACAAGCAACATTTGCCGCACAAGATGGGTTTGCAATACATTTCGCAAGTTCGATCCTGTAACAAGCACATGCTCTCAATAGCTTACAAATAACAGAAGTCATAAACTTCCATATACAAGATTAAAAAATGATAAAGTGTAACAAAGATAAGGAGTAAGGACTATAGTAGAGAGTGTTTACAATTTATATAATACAGTAGCAATTTAGCAAAACAAAATTGTGCTCTCAATAAATGTTTCTATTTGATATTTAAATTTTAAAAAAAATTCTAAAAGAAATAAGAGTTGGGTGAAATACCTGCATTCCTTGAGTAGGCAAGTACAAGTTTTAAGAGCATCAACAGCATCAACTCTAGGAATGACAACAAATGTGCAAACTAATACGATAGCCAACTGTACGAATTGTCTCCATTGTCTTTGAAGAACCAAAGTCGTGGCCTTTTTAATATCACTTTTTTCTATTTCCTTCATAATAAAGAAAGAAAACAAGATTTCAATGTTCCAAGCCAGGTGTAAAAAAAAAAAAAAAAAAAAAAAAAAAAGAAGAAGAAGAAGAAACATCAACAAATAATTATTACAAAAAATTACCTCTACACTTGTGTTAATGCTATGTATTGGAGATTTCTCCTTATTGAAATGTGACAACAGAGTTGAATAACTAGTGTTCGAACGGTAAGATGTAAACAATCGGAAGTATTTATAATATCCATGGTTAGATTGAATTTTCATCATAATTATACTCGCAGGAACTGGTCTACTCTTTTTAAACCTTTCATCACTTGATGATTTGGCATACAAATTGGCGGTTTCTTCTTTGCATAGAATAACCGAATGCAAAGAAAGAGCCATATTCAGTACGATGGGTTCCAAATGCAACCTGAAAATTGCATTGAAAGTAAGAAATTACATTCTAGTTATAGAGGACATAACCAAAACATAATTCATCAGATATGAATAACATCTAGTTACGTCGTTCATTTATCATTTAGAACTTATAATGGTTAATAGAGTAATACTCAAGAATATGATAAAATAGGCAAAATGGGCTGGCTGCATCATGAATGGCTTGGGTAATGGGTCAATTCTGGTTGAAATAAGTCTTTAGGATACCATAATATATCACATACATAGGAACCATGTAGACGAAGATTTAAGGATCTTAGGTCGCTTTCTAACAATCCTAGAGGCGGAATACACTAGAATTGGGTTAAACCGAGATATGGGTCGTATCGGGATCGAATAGATCAAACCTAGGACAAATACTAGATTAGATCGACGCCTAAACGAAGTATTTCGATGGTATTTGGTGTTAGAGTTCGGCAGAGACGAAAACCTGTCGATTAGGGTAAATGGGATGAGTAACCTCAACAAAGAAGTCTCAACCCGTATATATACTGCATATCAGACACACTCAGTCGAGTGTGTCTCTCAGTCGATCGACTGTGTAACACAGTCGGTCGAGTGTCTGGACACACTCGGTCGACTGTGTGTGCAGTTTAACTTATTGATTGTTTAACAAATTAAGCACGCACAATCACAAACGTAATCAATAGTCACAAGTAAACATTATTACATAACCGAATGTATCAAACAACGAATCAATCTACGGCTGGGGATTCATGCACCAACAAACCAATCTAGAAAAATGAACTTTGAAACATACATACAAAATGCAGTTCTTTTATACAGTATATCAAAACAAACAGCTTACACAATTTCTACCTGAAAATTATAAAACAAACAACCTAATATTTGACTTTTAAAATCAAATGAACTTACTTTACAGCTTCAAAAATGGTGAAAGGTACAAACTTTCTAAATTAATATATAAATTGATTGATGATTGATTAGAACAGAATTGCCTTATGATTCTTCCATTCAATTCATTTACCAATCATACTAATCAAACATACTAAAAAAACACATGAAGCTACAAGCATAAAACTATCTAAACCCATAATTCCCACTTCACATTGTCATTGTCATAATTTATATAAAAAAAATAACAAATATAAGCAATTTCAGACCATAATGAGTCTCAAACTTGTGATTAAAATATTCTTGAAAAACAGAAGAATAAAAAGTTACCTGCTTGATATAACGTCAGTACAGAAAAATGGATTAGTGAGAGCTTAAATCAGCCTCTTGTATATATCTTTATGAGTATCAAACATTCTTATACTTTCAAAAAGTATATAAATATTTATGTATGTATATGCATATGTATATGTATATGTGTATGTATATGTGCGTGGGGATATTTAGATAGATAGTTGTAGAAGGGGGTTCCTTATCTCAATTATGGTGGGACAAATTTGGTGGTGGTTGGTGATATTAAGACCCACGTTGTTGTAAATCAATGGTCTTAAAATCCTATCTTGATGTATCCATAGGTCTCCAATAAGTGTATCTTTAGCCAAAAAGCCCTCATGCTATTTTTGTCCATTTTGGTCAAACAAAATAAAAACTTGGTTAGGATTTTAAGTTTAAGATTTGAGTTTATTGTTCGTATCATATACACTACTTGTATAAATATCAACTAACCTAATAGGTTCTAAAGATCAGAAATCTTTATAAATTGTGTTAAGCAAATATGTGTTTCCAAATTATTAAAATATGCTCATAAAGAACATTAAGGAACCTGAATAATTGTGGACTAAGGTGTTTGTGTTGTGGATACGGTTTATAATTCTCATAAGAAGAAGATCAAGAAGAGAGGTAGTGAGGAGGAGGAGGTCGAGGTGGTCAAGAAAGTGGCTAATTCGTTGTCTACGCCGGATTCGGTAGTCATGTTTTTCTCCAGGTCGGGGAAATCCATTCGATTTTCCAAATTTGAAGGGAAACTAATTATACCGGGCTTAAAGAGTAAAAAAGGTAGTCTTGCAGCGAATAAGCTCGGCTCTTTATGGATGATTTTGTGGAGCTGAATGGCTCCAAGGCTTAGCTAGGTTAAGATTTGTGACTTTTGGTTGCGACTTGACGTTTTTTTTTTTTTTTAGGTCTTTGTTGTTGGTTTCTTTTGGATAGCTTTCTTGGTAGTTTAAGTTTGTTAGGATGTTTTTTATAGACGAAGTCAACCACAGTCCATAGTTCATAAGTCACCACAGCTAACAAATGTCACAGTTAAATGAAGTTCGGGTTCAGTTTTGTAAATATGTAAAAATATTAGGGACCATAGTTGTAAATATGTAATCTAATTCGGTTAGAGTTGTTAAACCGTTGTTAAACCGTTGTTACGGTTAATTAGGGTTATAAATTGGCGCTTTTGGCTCAATTGTGAGGTTAGTTAGAATCGATACACTGTAACTTGAAATTGAATGTGAAATGGAGATTAAAGTTATTTGAATTGCAAAGTTCTCATGGTATCAGAGCTTTGAGCTACGCAATCTCTAATCTCCGGTGTTAAATTCGTTCGTCAATTTCGAACAAATTGCTTCCGCTGTTGAAAAATCATGATAATGCTCAACTGTTTCGCAATCCCCTGTTCTTGCATCCGTCGGATGGTCCTGGTTCACTATCAATCCAGGAGAAGTTAATAGGAGCTCAAAATTACCGTTCATGGCGAAGATCCATTGAAATTGATTTATTAACAAAGAGAAACCTTGGATTTGTTACAGACACTGTTACTCAATCTCTTGATAATGTCAATGAAGCAGATTAATGGGACACATGCAACAATATGGTAATAAGCTGGATCATGAACTCAATTTTCGATTTAATTGTTAAGTCAATAATGTTTGTAGGAACAGCTAGTGAAATTTGGAAACAATTAGAGAAAATGTATGCTTTAAGTAATGGTTCAAGAAAGTATAAACTGTACAAAGAGATGTATGCTAGTGAATAATTAGGTTCAACTGTTAGTGAGTATTATACTAAAATGAAATGTGTTTGGGAAGAAATTAATTCAATGAGTGAGCTGCCAAGAATTGATAATGTTACTCCTGAAATTGTGGCATTATTGAATGCACTGAATTTGCAGAAAGAAGAACAAAGATTGTTTCAATTTTTGAATGGGTTATATGAGCATTTCAGTACTTTAAGAAGTTAATTTTTATTTATGAGTCCTCTTCCTAGTGTTGAGATGACATGTTCTATGCTACAACATGAGGAGTCTCAAAGAGAAATGTTTACAAGTGCTGGCGTGGTTGAAACAACTGCACTATATAGTAAGACTAGTAGTAATGATAAGCGTATTACTTGTGGAAATAAAGGGAATTCACAAGACGAGTGTTGGGAAATTATAGGGTATCCTCCATGAACCATAAGAGCAGATTTAATGCAAAAGCAGTCATCAAGCAACAAAGCTAAATATGTCAATAATTTCAGTGCTATAAAGAATTTCAGTACAATAAAGAAGAATGCAGCAAATGTTCAAGGAAATAGTGTTGTTTTTACCTCTAAACAGTTTAAACAACTCTTGAAATGCTTGCCTCAGATATCTCAAACTGGTACACAAGCTGATGAGTTTAGTGATGAAATAGAACATCACTTTGCAAGTATAGTTACTTACTGCTTGTAGTACACAATGAATATTAGATACATGTGCCACTGATCACATGACACTTATAACTAATAAGTTAAGAAATTTAAAAACTCTTTTTACATAAACCACACATGAGGTTGCCTGATGGAAATACATCTGTTATATCTCATATTGGTCAAGAAAAAAAATTGGATAATCGGTTGGAACCGAATGATGTGCTAGTAGTTCCTTCCTTCAAATTTTGTTTGCTGTATGTACCAAAAATGACCAAGGATAAACCCAATAGGGTAATATTCTTTTCTCAATTCTGTGTAATTCAGGACTTGACAACTGATGTGCAAAACGTGGTATATGATTTATCGTATGAAATAGTATGAAAAAATACCGATTAGAGATTGCTACACACTAACGGACAGTGTACCCGATCGTGTAGTAGTATAGTAAATAGTAAAATTCGTGTATCGTTTCAAGGACAGTATCTAAATCAAATTAGGATTATAGACTAAATTGTGATCAACTAAGAAAATTACAAGTACAAGATATATTTTGGTTTGCCCTTTTACGATAGGCGAATCAAGTGATGAATAAGATTAAAAAGACAATATTTTTGGTTTATAAAAATAGAAAGATAGTTTTGAATTCAAATTAAAGAAATATGCTCATCTAGACTTTTTACCCTTAATGTTGAATGTTATTTAGGATTAAGATCGGATTGATTGGTTATGCACGAGAACTAATTAATTGGTTCACCAAGAGTAGTCTTGCGCAAACACTCAAACGGGATTACATGATGCAAGTGATGTTCTTGTCATCTAAGACCTCCTATTTGTAATCAACTAATTCAACTAGTTTGAAGACTTGAAGAATGATCAAGTCAATGGTGTGTTGTACATGATCCACTCCTATATCAACTAAAGGTTTAACTTAGTTCATTCCCTTGGTCCGGTTAAATGCTCAATTCACCCAACCCAAATAATTAACTAAGTGTTATAATAAGATCCCTATAAACGTCACTAGATAAGGCAAATCACTAACACATGTTAATTGATGGAACTAGGTAGTTGAAAGTGTGTATAATAGATTTTAAGGAATTGGTCATTCTCCTAGACAATTACACATACTAATTAAGCTATTCCAAAGTATCTACAAGAGTCGTTCTTACATTCTTATGTAAATTAACCATTTGAACTCAACTTATCCCTTTTGGTAAAAGACGGATAAACACATGTCACTATGTGTAAATCAATACATTAACTTAACAAGATGATGTTTCTTAATCAAATGAACATATCAACTAGTTGAATCGAAAGGATTAAACTTAACAAGAATGGTTCTTGTATTCAAACATCAAACTATCGTGCATAATTACAATCAATCAATAGTAAACATTCAACATCTCGATTTTTTTTCTAGATGAATATAAAATGGACTAGCCAACAATCATGCTTGAAAACTTGAACACAACAGTAACAAAGATAGAATTCATTGTAAATACAAGATTAACCTTTTAGGAGTAATCTTGGATGAAGCTCTTGAATGATCTTGGATTCTTCAATGATTTGAGTGCTTAGATGCACTTTGATAAGCCCAAGAACTGCTTTGAATCGTATGTTTTCGTCTCTGAGCATAAAGGAAACTGGTACCCTTGAAATGAAACTGGAAATGGAATTAAATAAGCTGAAAAGTTGGTGAAAAGTACTGTGCGCGGCGCGCACGGTAAGGGTGCGCTGAGCGCACTCTCACCTACTTCACTTTTCCTTTACAGCTCGACAACGCACGTTCAAATCAGCTTTTCTGTTAAAAGTGCGCGAATGGGTGCGTTGAGCGCACTACTGTGCGCGGCGCGCACCACCTAAATGTGCGCTTGGCGCACTTTGGTTTTGGCCAAGAAATCCTCTGATCAAATTTATGCAATGTGCGCTGAGAGCACATTTTGTGGTGCGCTGAGCGCACTCTTCTGTCTTTGGGTTTCTGGTCTTGTTTTCGATCTCTAAGCTGTTATCATACATAATCTTCATATTTCTTCAAGTTTACAATGATTCTAGACTATATTACAATACTATGAAATACAAACGGAATTACAATGTTTACATATGAAATAAATAACAATAGGATGCGATATTACGACTAAAGATATGACTAATTTGAGTAATATCAAAATCCCCCATACTTAACTCTTGCTTGTCCTCAAGCAAGTCTTGTTCTAATCATTCATATACAAAACACAAACATCAATGAATCACACGCATTATTTGAGGTACAATTTACACAAATCACACGAATCACGCAAAACACACACAAACTCACGCTATATGAAACCCATAAAACACAAATGGAATACACACTCATTTAGGTACATACACAATTTATGGAACACACGCACACATTTGGATTATTTGGGAGAGACGAACTTTGGTGAAAGTTCTTTTAAAAGTTTGGATCCTTAGGGAAAGTTGGATCTTTGAGAAAACGTTTTAAGATTTTGAAAATGTCAATGCTAGTTTTTAAACTAAACACGTTTTCCGGTTTTAACCTCAAATTCCGGTCGAGGGTAACTGAAAACTGAAGTCTCAGTCGGCGATTAGCAAGCTATCCGCCCCCATGATTGTAGTATTGTAACATCCCAACTCGTTAACCAACCAAATACGCGTAAAAAAATTTTTGTATACTCAGTGTAGTGCGCGGCGCGCACCACCCTCTGTGCACGGCGCGCACAGAGGCCTGGACAGTTCTGATCAACTTGTTCGTTTCACGCGAAAAGATCTTCGACTTCCCGACACAATTAGACCAAACGGTTTTCACAACACATTATAATAAGTAAAACTAACACGTTTTGATAATAAACAAGTTTTACGACACCGGGTCCACATCGGCCCGTTTTACGAGTTAAGTACGAAATACAATTTTCGACCCCAGTTTCTAACACAAAATAAAAGCCGAGCATGGCGATTGGGGATACGCTACCCAATCCTAATCCAAATCCAAAGCAAGTCCACTAATCCCCGCGCTCACCCATGCCACCGTCTCCAAAGCAAATCTATAAAAAAGGTAAACAACGAGAGGGTAAGCTAACGCTTAGTGAATGCAATAATTATACATATACATATATAATATACCTGATGTGGTAGCGTGGGGGTACGTGATAGTACTATATTTTACTACGAAATACGTTACAAATTACACAAGTTTTAATTATTTATTTACAAAATGGATATACCTAAACCTTACTACAACACTATAGGCAGTGTACCTAATCGTAGAGTAGTATAGTTTTTAGTAAGTCCGGTTCGTTCCACAGGGAGCGGGCTTATTGCACACTATATTTTTAAACAACTATATTTGTACAAAATATATATAATTATATATAATAATATATAAAAGGGGGTTTACCGTTTAATGACCGGTTTGTTGATTTATATTTTAAGCGAAGTGTATAGTAAATGATGATATTTAAATAACAATAAAATAAATAACCATAATTAAAATGACAATAAATAAAAGTACGAGGAAATATGAAATAAAATATATTATGCTTATTTAAACTTCCGTAACCATGATGGTTGACGTATTGATTTTAGTTTTATGCCCATGGGTTAATTGTCCTTTGTCCTGGATTATTTGATAAGTCCATCTGGTTTTTTTGTCCATAACGGTCCATCAGTCATAAATATAAAGTGCAAGTGTCCTCGTCAAATTATTATTATACCCGAAGTTAAATATTCCAACTAATTGGGGATTCGAATTGTAACAAGGTTTTAATACTTTGTTTAATGAATACACCAGGTTATCGACTGCGTGTAAACCAAGGTTTTACTACTTTGTTAACAATTACACCAATTACCCTTGAATGTAATTTCACCCCTGTTTTAATTATTCTAGTGGCTATTAATCCATTCCCGTGTCCGGTTAAATGAACGATTATTCGTACATATAAATACCCCGCCCATCGTGTCCGATTGAGTGTATATGGTAATTTATAGGGACGCCCAATTGTAAATCTTTATATTAACATTAACAAACTTTCATTTAGTTAAACAAATATAAAGCCCATTAATAGCCCATAATCTAATTTCCACAAGTGTCGTTCTTTTGTCCAAACCCCAATTATGGTACAAAGTCCAATTACCCAATTTTAGTAATTAGCCCAACATCATGATAACTTCGTTTTAAATAAGCATAGTAATAACTTAGTTACGAGACATTAATTTAAAAAGGAGAACATAACTTACATTGAGTATTTATCGCGTAGTGTTACACGGACAGAATTTCGACTTCAAAAACCCGTAAAATAACCTTTACATAACCCGAACTAATCTAATATAACACTAATCTATACTATATATATATATATATTTATTTATTTATTATCTTATGGAGTATTATTATTATTTTTTTTTATATTTTACATGCAGAACTCGAGAGCTTTTATAGCCAGAACTGAAATTCACTGCTCCGCGAGTTGCGGCCATTTTGGCCTTCCAGCTCCGCAAGTCGCGGAGGTTCCAAAACCAGCCCACAAGTTCAAGATCCAAGGCTGCCGACGGTTTTTATTTAAATATATATAATATATAAATAATTTTTATAATTATTTATATATTATATTATATTTATATACATAGTAGACTCGTAATTTTTTTCCGTTGCGTCGAGCGTTGAGAGTTGGTTCATGTACCGGTTCCGGATTTTCGAACGTCCTTGCGTACGCTGAGATATTTTGTACTTTGCGTTTCGTAACTTGTACTCTTGTCATTTTTAGACGTTCCTTATCAATAAATTGAACCTTTTTAATTGTATCTTGTACTTTTGAGCTTTTTGGACCTTTGCGTCTTCAATTCGTTGTTTTCGCCTTTTGTCTTCGCACTTATTTAATATAAATGAATATTACATGAAAATAGAACAATTGCAACTGAAATCTTTACATATCGGAGGGATATTGATACTAAATATATGTTCATTTGGAGCACTATCAAATATCCCCACACTTGAACGTTGCTTGTCCTCAAGCAATACAGTCTTGAAATAAAACACACTAGAATCACTTCTTTATTCTTCACACTTTGTACATCAGTGATTTTGATACGGCGGTATAAACAATGATAGTAGCATTTGTGGTTTACAGTCCCACATGACTATGAAAATGTAGATCCGTAAGGAAATTGGATCTTTATGAAAACATTTGATCTTTTGAAAATTCAATCTAGTTTTTACCCTAGATAAGTTTTCCGGAATAACCCTTCACCGGTGTTTGCAAATTATTTTTGTGGGTTGTGTGGGTTTCAGATTTGAAAATTTTAGCTCAAAACTTATGGTTTTGTGTCACCCACTTGCTAACCTTGTATTAGGAAAGCAACACGTCCAGTTTACTTGCTCCGTATATTACCTTTCGGTAAACTACCGCCCGGTTGTAAAGGAAAGCGTTGAACAAGCAACTGTTAAGGCAATGTCCCCTGACATGCTTTTAATTATGGTCTATAACGTGTTGGACGCAATTACTATCCTTTGTAGGAGCAATAGTAAAGCTCACCCTTATAATTTTTCGGTCTGGCACAAGGTCCTGTCTTCGACCATGCTATGCAACCACCGTTCTTACGGTTGACACCCGATTTGGTTCAGGTGACCTAATGAATTCCAGGTGAATTCCTAGGATTTTACGTTCAATGGTAATGAATGCATTGAAAATGGGTTTTCAGAAAACAAATCGGTTTTATTTTTGATCAAAATATTTTCTCGTTCAAGCTCGAGTTTAGATATCATTGAATTCCATGAGTTTGTAATTCTCAATCTTTAAGGTCAATCTCTAGGATTGAGTATTATCAGTCTTAAAAGCTGATTTTTAATCTTTAAGGAGATTATCCTTTTCTGGGGATCTGATTCATTAGTCTTATCAAGCTAATTTGCACGGTGCCTCCCCATTGTACGAGATAAATCCTTCTCATGGTTAGGATAAATCTGACCACTTGGCGACCCTGTTTGATGCTGAGGTCCGTGGATTTCCTGCTGATTTTAGTGATGACTTTTCTAGATTTTTCGTCAACCTACAGCTGGTCTGGACGAAAACTTCTTGACCTAAATCAAGAAGTGCGTGTCTTTTTCAGAAGACTTTACTTCCTTTTAATGATGGAATTGATTCATCGTGTAGATCCATCTTTTCTTTTCTTTCATCGGGTAAAACAGTTAATTTAGTCCAAAACAAAAGCACCTGCAATAACTTTACGGAAACATGTGATAGATAATTTTTTTTTTTTATTGAATAACTTGGTATATTCTCCCCACACTTGGCTTTTATTTATTATGTTCTTTGCCTTTTTATTCTCTTATATTCCATTTTAAATGAATTCAAGCGTTTTGGGTTGTTTCTCAATTTATGTCCTTTCCGAGGTAACGATAATTTCGGCATTAACACCTAGTTTTATCGTTCATAAATATGTATAAACATGATTTTGAATTCATTTAGTTTAAAATTTTTTAAATTTTCATAAAATTTGGCAAATAAGCCAAGTATAAACCCGAGAGAATTTATAACCCTTCCCCACACTTGAGATCATGCAATGCCCTCATTTGCATGAAATCAGACTATAATTATAAATTCATGAGGGTGATTAGTGTAGAAAAGTGATAAAAAATACCCATTTTGTAATTACAAAGCTCATCGAATGATAGATGGCGCGCCTCATCGTTCATTCCTTCTTGTTTTATCACACATGTTTTTTTCTTCAAAAACGGTTGCTTTTCTGAACTGTTTGCTAATATATGAAAATGCGTCTTTTACCCTAATCGTGCATTTTTATTAACGAGTTATGCAATAACCCGAACCCCTAATTTAACGTTAAGTGGGGTTAAATTTCCCCACTCTTAGCTGACGACATGTGAAGTCGGTAGAATAAGTTCCACGAATTAGAGTAGTGAGCCAGTTATTTACATCTCGGGTGGTGTATAATATATCAATGGGTTTAAAGTTTAGACTCGCCCGATTGTCACTACTTAATTCTTTTTTAAGTGTAGCTTTTAGTAAATGGATATGTCTCTTTTCTGGTTCTTGGTCAAATGGATCGATATACATTGACATACATATTTCTATAGGGTGGATAATTCCTAACATTTCCTTCCGTTCATTCTCGGGATCAAAGGTTTCACCTCTATTACCCAATTGGGTGAAATTCAAGGTGTCATTATCTATTAAAGCTCGTAGTTCATCTTCGCTAGATGACTCGTCTATTGAGAATATTGGGTTGGAAGGTTGTGGAATGGTGAATTTCGGGATTGGAGTAGATTCTTCTTCATTAACGGTACTTATTGGTCTCACCATTTTGGTCTCGGGGGTAAAATTTTCAACGTTATTGTTTTCCCAAGAGTACCAATTTGTCACCCTTACTTCTTCTTTATCCATTGATGGATCGATGATTTTGTCTGTAGAGGCTAATGTGTCGATATGTTGTGAATTTGGTAAGACTGAATAAAAAGTATCATCGGGGTAGTTGGTGATTTCGGAGCTCTCGAATTCATCAAAATTCGATGATATGGGATTTTTTTGAACATGTCTCCTCAGATCAACAGGTGTGTAATTTGATAGAGTTTCAGCTTGCCGGTTTACAAACTCTCTCATTTGTTCATTTTGAGCATCGAGTTCTTCGAGTTTGATTTTTATAATGTTTAAAGAATTTTCGGACACGTAATTTTCCTCGTCTTCTGGTTGTTGACTTTGGATATATTCTTGGGAATAATCCCAATTTGAATTGTGTTCTTCGTAATCGTTCCATTCAGGTTCCGTGGGTGCGTAATTTTCCATAGGAACGTAATAGTAACATTCCCATGTTGAGTGATAATCTCCACAGATTTCACAACCAGTTATTGTTTCGTCGTTCGCGATCCAAGATTGACCGAATGAATTGTTATCAACACTCGTTTGAGGGTATTGATTTAATTGATTTTGGAGTTCAAAAAGAGTTTCCAAGGCCCTGTTTTCAAAATTTTCCATTTTATTGCGATGGCCAAATTTTAGCTACAATGTGGTGCATTTACTAATTATCCTATTAGTTATAAAAATAGAAAAACTTATATAAGTTGTCCAATTAATAGACTTTTCTGCTTTTGCCCACGTTTCGAATAGCCAAAAGATGCAGCAGGGAGCCAGAACCCTTTAAATCGGAAGCTCACAACTCAGCCACTAACAAATCCAACTATTACTACGAAGCAGAAAATTGTCAACGTCCATTAATTTTAACCACTTAAATAATTTTTCTTTCCGTTTGAGATATTAGATAAGAAATAGAGAAAATTTCTAAGTCTTAAAAACTAAAGCGTCGAGAAATAAGAAAGAAAAAGAATGCGTGTCGAAAAACGTCGAAAAATAAAAATAAGAAAATAGCGCGTCGTAACTTAAAAGTCTAAAAATTATATCTAAAAAGTTGCGCCTAAAGGTCTAAAGGTAAATGCAATTTTATTCAGAAAACGTCAATTACTTAAAGGCACTAAAATCTATTTAAAACTAAAGCGAAAAACGGCGTCGCAAAATTCTAAAGCGCCTAAATTTTAATCTAAAGAAAAAGCACTTAAGGGATTTTACGGCAAAGCCTAAGAATCTATACATATAAAATAACTACGGAAAAACTAATTTTAAAACTAATTGCGAATGAAAAATATACAAAATATTACGATTACACTAAATAAAAGGATACAAATTACAAAAAGTGATAAAATTACTTATTTTTATATTTATTTTATAATAGTATTAATTTTTATATATAAATAAAACTAATTAAAATTAATTATTACTAATTAATTAAAATTAAAACTAAATATTAAATTAATTAAACGAATTAGGGTTTTAAAAATAATAATAATTAATATACTCCGTATTAAATGCGATTAGGGTTCCTTGGTCAGGTCTGCCAGGGCAGCTCCGCGAGTCGCGGTGATCCGTACCAGAAAACCTCCGCAAGTCGCGGAGATTGAAAAACGTGTTTTTTTTTTATTGTTTTTTCTAAAAATATATAAAAATATATTTATACAAAAATAAATTAAAAATATAGCGTTTTGCCGATTCCCCGGCAGCGGCGCCAAAAACTTGATGTGGTAGCGTGGGGGTACGTGATAGTACTATATTTTACTACGAAATACGTTACAAATTACACAAGTTTTAATTATTTATTTACAAAATGGATATACCTAAACCTTACTACAACACTATAGGCAGTGTACCTAATCGTATAGTAGTATAGTTTTTAGTAAGTCCGGTTCGTTCCACAGGGAGCGGGCTTATTGCACACTATATTTTTAAACAACTATATTTGTACAAAATATATATAATTATATATAATAATATATAAAAGGGGGTTTACCGTTTAATGACCGGTTTGTTGATTTATATTTTAAGCGAAGTGTATAGTAAATGATGATATTTAAATAACAATAAAATAAATAACCATAATTAAAATGACAATAAATAAAAGTACGAGGAAATATGAAATAAAATATATTATGCTTATTTAAACTTCCGTAACCATGATGGTTGACGTATTGATTTTAGTTTTATGCCCATGGGTTAATTGTCCTTTGTCCTGGATTATTTGATAAGTCCATCTGGTTTTTTTGTCCATAACGGTCCATCAGTCATAAATATAAAGTGCAAGTGTCCTCGTCAAATTATTATTATACCCGAAGTTAAATATTCCAACTAATTGGGGATTCGAATTGTAACAAGGTTTTAATACTTTGTTTAATGAATACACCAGGTTATCGACTGCGTGTAAACCAAGGTTTTACTACTTTGTTAACAATTACACCAATTACCCTTGAATGTAATTTCACCCCTGTTTTAATTATTCTAGTGGCTATTAATCCATTCCCGTGTCCGGTTAAATGAACGATTATTCGTACATATAAATACCCCGCCCATCGTGTCCGATTGAGTGTATATGGTAATTTATAGGGACGCCCAATTGTAAATCTTTATATTAACATTAACAAACTTTCATTTAGTTAAACAAATATAAAGCCCATTAATAGCCCATAATCTAATTTCCACAAGTGTCGTTCTTTTGTCCAAACCCCAATTATGGTACAAAGTCCAATTACCCAATTTTAGTAATTAGCCCAACATCATGATAACTTCGTTTTAAATAAGCATAGTAATAACTTAGTTACGAGACATTAATTTAAAAAGGAGAACATAACTTACATTGAGTATTTATCGCGTAGTGTTACACGGACAGAATTTCGACTTCAAAAACCCGTAAAATAACCTTTACATAACCCGAACTAATCTAATATAACACTAATCTATACTATATATATATATATATTTATTTATTTATTATCTTATGGAGTATTATTATTATTTTTTTTTTATATTTTACATGCAGAACTCGAGAGCTTTTATAGCCAGAACTGAAATTCACTGCTCCGCGAGTTGCGGCCATTTTGGCCTTCCAGCTCCGCAAGTCGCGGAGGTTCCAAAACCAGCCCACAAGTTCAAGATCCAAGGCTGCCGACGGTTTTTATTTAAATATATATAATATATAAATAATTTTTATAATTATTTATATATTATATTATATTTATATACATAGTAGACTCGTAATTTTTTTTCCGTTGCGTCGAGCGTTGAGAGTTGGTTCATGTACCGGTTCCGGATTTTCGAACGTCCTTGCGTACGCTGAGATATTTTGTACTTTGCGTTTCGTAACTTGTACTCTTGTCATTTTTAGACGTTCCTTATCAATAAATTGAACCTTTTTAATTGTATCTTGTACTTTTGAGCTTTTTGGACCTTTGCGTCTTCAATTCGTTGTTTTCGCCTTTTGTCTTCGCACTTATTTAATATAAATGAATATTACATGAAAATAGAACAATTGCAACTGAAATCTTTACATATCGGAGGGATATTGATACTAAATATATGTTCATTTGGAGCACTATCAATACCTACTTGCATACACTTATACAAATACCTCATACACGCTAGCAAGTTACATAGCATACCTTCGCAAGTATAACTCTAAATTCTTCAAGACCACAAGCTAGCACCACAACAACATATATATAACTCGAATAATATAAAATGTTACACTACAACACGTCACCATGGTTAACCGATTACACAAGGGAATGGTACTTCGAATTTCCCACCGGTATTCATAACAACCGTTAGTGTACAACGAAATATATCACTAATCCCTAGGCCATTCGGACAACGAAATATCCGTTCAAAGCAATCGTTAGTGTACAACGAAATATATCACTAACTCTTGGTCGGATTGGACAACGAAATATCCGTTCAAAGCAATCGTTAGTGTACAACGAAATATATCACTAACTCTTGGTCGGATTGGACAACGAAATATCCATTCAAAGCAATCGTTAGTGTACAACGAAGTATATCACTAACTCTTGGCGGTTTGGACAACGAAATGTCCATCGTTAGTGTACAACGAAATATATCACTAACTCTTGGGCAATTTGGACAACGAAATATCCATCGTTAGTGTACAACGAAATATATCACTAACTTTGGTGGTATAGACAACGCATACCCGGCCCCTCCCCCGCCCTACAAATAGATACATTATATACGCACATGTATAATCATTCCACTCACCTTGTCGCCTTGATGAAATGCTACCGAATAATCCGCAACTCGCCGATGAAATGTACCTATTCCATCATCACAATTACAACAACACACTTAGAGTGGATTTACAAACCAACTCAATTCGACCCTTAGTGCAAATTCGACCAATTGCACTTACAAACCCAAAACGCGCCCAAACTAACCAATAATCACTAACACAAGTGAAAATGGTCTTATTATGCCAATTGAACCCAATCTTAAGTGTTAAACACTTATCATTCTCAAAATCAACCAAAACCCCAATTTTGACTCATTTCCAAAATTAGTCTTTCAAATACACAAAATGGGTTCTAACACTTCCATAATCACTAATCCTAGTGATTAAACCTAAATACAAGTCCTAATCATGGCCAATTTGTTCACCAACCCAAAATCCACCAACAACAACCAATAACCCGATTACTAGCATCAATAAACTCACTTCATGAGTTTAAATGGGTTTCCTAACAATTTTAAGTTCAAACTCTAACTCGAGTACCAAAATCAACCAATGAAATTCGGAGTTTGAACTTACCGAAACTACCACAACGTAGCCGTGAACGAGATGAACAACTTTAAAACCCGAGCTTTGGTAAGAATCCAACTCCTTCTTCCCCAAATGAAGCTTTCTCTCTCTAAACTCTTCTCTCACTAGGGTTTGGAGATAAGAGTGATGAATGGATGTGAAATTGATCCACAATTGGATCCAAACCAGTTGATATGGCCACAGATCTGACCCCAAGTGAAATGACCAAAATGCCCATCATTAAACTCAAAAAGCAGAAAAATAGAATCCTGTCGCTGGCAGTGTGCGCGGCGCGCTCACTTAGTGGTGCGCGGCGCGCACAGTGGTCTGAGCAGTTTCCTGAGCTTTTTAATTTACGCCATGCACTATACATTTATGTACGCCATTTGCACTCTATGTACCATGAATATTTGGGTGTTACAACTCTCCCCCACTTAGAATCGATCACGTCCTCGTGATCCTCGTCACTTAACCGTCCGGATCTACACTCCACGGTCCTCAACATAAGTTCCAAATTCGATCTCCACCACATTACGCATTAATCCGAAAATTATTCCAATAACTAAAAACACACTTGTACGCGTTCCGAAACGTGCAATACATACAACATCCGAAATCCATAACAATCACTTGGAATACGCGAGACTGCCACGTACTCTTCCAACTTCTCTAGCCAATCCTTCTCTAAGAGTCACCATTAATAACCAAATCGTCACCCACGATCTATTAAAATTCACAAATTCAAGCACAAGAATTTGTTAAATCCCTCCAATGGGGAAACTCAACCGATCTCGTACCGAGATATCTATCCCTGGACGTACTCTCACCAAGTACAATGCTAAGAACAACCAAGTCTCAACCTAAGGTCAACGACCCAAACGATGAACACCAAGCAAAAACGAATCCTTACGGATAACACTTACCCCTAGCATCCCCCGTAGTGCGCAAACACGGCTAGTACGCAACTATCGTACATCGTAAGCAAGCGACCAAAACCGCTAACGTCCAAATCGACTAAGGCATCACATGTTCAAATCGTGTGAGTAAAACACGGCTATTACTCACAATCATACGCACAAACACGGCTATGTGTATAAATATGGAATGTGGACAACACATGAATGGTACTCCCATTCTGATATGGTTATACCATGATTAACCAATAATACAAGGGAATGGTACTTCGGATTTCCCATCGGTGTTCCCAACAACCGTTAGTGTACAACGAAATATAACACTAACCCCCGAGGTGTTCCAAAACGGCTATGCAACACTATTACCAACGTGTGAGTAAAAATCGGCTATTATTCACCACCATGTGCACAAAATGGCTATGTGCACAATTCATACGGTCAATTAACATCATAAACCTACAAGTAACGGTTCTTTCCGAAAACCGCTCACCATCAATCACAACCAAGAGTGGTTAACTAAGAGCTAATCCTTCCGGATATCACTCATCACCTATCGGTAGTCAAACGCGGTCAACCTAGAGATAACCCCAAATAAACACATACACGTAAGCACCTCGTAGTACACAATAATGGCTATCGTGTAACTACCACCCAAAGTATACGATAATGAGGCATCGTACCCTTTCTCAAAGTCCCATTATGCTATTTCCAAAGGTAACCAAACGGTTAACACAATCGAGCCAAGAACCACCCATATTGCGCATAGGCACAACAATAATTCCCTAGAAGAGAATTCGGCACGCACATCCCTTAACCGAGGGATCTTACCTTGCTCGTCGAACGCGTAAATTATCTCTCAATGAGATTTACCACATCACCACCTCGGTGATAATTTAAATCCAAAAACCATAAGTACAATTTATTCCAAATCGTACTTTTACCACAATCGACCAATGTAGGTCTCAACACGAGCTTCGAATCCCTACGAGCATCGTCCAAATATCACTACAATAGAACACCTTCGTGCGAGAGTACAAACTCCCCCACTTAGAACTCCGCTCCGTAACCACATCACCGAACAATAGCATCCCGTGGAACGACCACTTATCAACATACACAACCAATATCCTCATTAGTCATAGTCCTCGAATTCTCATGGATTCGTTTTCAACAATAAACCCCGACGATAAACACATGCTCACTCTCACGAAAGGAGTGACCACTAATCCAACAACTAATGCGCCATTTGCATTATCATAACCCCTAAAAGAGAGACGAGGTACACCCGTCTTGCATAGTTCCTAATACGCACGTCATCAAACCTTGCTCCAACTTTGAGCATACAAAGGTTTTTAACCTATTCTTAAACACTTCAAACGAAGAGTTTACCACAAATTTTGCAACTTAAACCTTGCAATGCTCCGGTTGCTCTAGCTTGTCAAATTTCCACCTAGTCACTCATGTACTTAAGGGTTTCTCCCCGGTACCCTAAGTACAATGTAACCGCAACACCATCGGAGTCGATCACCACGCTAGTAGGTATGAAAGAGGCACCTAACGTTGTGTCCCGTAGACTCCATTACTAACATTCATCTAGGCCAAACACTTGATCTCAATGGTTCCATCCACCCGACGAACCTCATGGTTCATCAACTTCAACACAAAAGCGAGCACGCTCTAACATTCGAACACCAAAGCCCATTTCCATGGCTTGGTAGAAATGCTTTCCGAAACATTAAGGAATTCTTGGTTGCACCAAGTCTTACGCCCTTCGCCCGACAACCAAACGTCACTATAGGGTACTTCCATTAGGAACTTCACCCATAACAATAAAACGCGCAACACAATGCACTCAACAAAACCGTACACATCGGTACACAATAAATATTCAAAGGACATATTTATTAAAAACGAAAAGTGCCTTAACGTCCCCTTACGGCATTTGCCGCCGCCAACTCGAGACAATCCGGCTTGCGATGTCCCTCTTTATGACAATAGTAGCACATTCCGTCATCACTTCTCGGTATCATGCACTCCCATAGCTTGTGGCTCCTAATACCACAATTGAAACATCTAGGCGCACGAGAACTCGTAATTCCTTTCTCTACATTTCCCATGCTCACACTTGCACCCTTAGCCTTCTTACTTGGAGCACCATACGAATCAACCCTTCTCTTACTCGAAGGTTCACCAATTATCGATCGCGAATGCGATTCAAAGCCCCTAGCCACGGTGAATAACTCCGCGAACGAGTTCACTTGACTAATGCTAATTTTGTTCCGCAAGTCATCATTCAAAGCTCGACAGAAATCTTCCATCAACATACGATCATTCCCAATATACTCCGGGCAAACACGAGCCTTTGCCATAAAGGTCGTCTTGAGAGTATTCAAATCCATAGAACCTTGTTGCATATTTCGTAACTCATTATGCAAGTCCAACAAATCCGCTCGAGTCCGGAACTCCTCGAAGAATTCCTTCTTAAAATCGTCCCACGATAACCCCTTAAATGCTTCACCGCCAACAATATCAATCTTGCCATCCAACCACTCCCTTGCCCTACCCCGCAACAAGCTAGTAGCGAGTCTCGTCCTCTTCTCGGGAGGGCAATCAATAGAACGAAAACACCCTTCGGCATCCGAGATCCATGTTGTGCTTATCAAAGGATCCGGTTTCCCGTCATATATCGGAGGTTTAGTCTTCATGAAGCTCTTACGACAACTCTCCATTTCACCATTACTTCGAAAATCGGAATACATCCTACCCATTTGCTCCGCAACGGCAGCCGTAACTCTAGCATTAAACTCAATGTCGTTCGTCTCGATCCCATTTCCCGTCACCATTTTAAGAAATGCAAAGATTAGATCATGAACGTATAGAACCATACATGCAACGTCGCCCCATCTTGCTCAATAATCGTCTTACATAACTTGCTAGACACGATTTGCACCCGTATTAATGATAGCTAGTCACTAATACGCGAACACGTCGCATCCACTCGTTAGTACCACGACCATCTTGCTCGATGATTTTCTCAAACACAAACATAAACACAAAACAACGCATTAGTATATTAATAACATCTGCATATTAATATAAACGTTAGTCCACCTATAAACTAGGTCACTAACCAATTTCCCTTTCCGACCCGTAATCCTACAAGTCCCGCAACAATTTCGCACACATAAAAGTCTAAGTCTAGGCACCTATCTCAAGTCACCTAAATCCCTTAGACCATGCTCTGATACCACTTGTAACATCCCAGCCCGTTAACCAACCAAATACGGTTAAAAAATTTTTTTGTATACTCAGTGTAGGTGCGCGCCGCGCACAGAGGCCTGGACAGTTCTGATCAACTTGTTCGTTTCACGCGAAAAGATCTTCGACTTCCCGACACAATTAGACCAAACGGTTTTCACAACACATTATAATAAGTAAAACTAACACGTTTTGATAATAAACAAGTTTTACGACACCGGGTCCACATCGGCCCGTTTTACGAGTTAAGTACGAAATACAATTTTTGACCCCAGTTTCTAACACAAAATAAAAGCCGAGCATGGCGATTGGGGATACGCTACCCAATCCTAATCCAAATCCAAAGCAAGTCCACTAATCCCCGCGCTCACCCGAGCCACCGTCTCCAAAGCAAATCTATAAAAAAGGTAAACAACGAGAGGGTAAGCTAACGCTTAGTGAATGCAATAATTATACATATACATATATAATATACCTACTTGCATACACTTACACAAATACCTCATACACGCTAGCAAGTTACATAGCATACCTTCGCAAGTATAACTCTAAATTCTTCAAGACCACAAGCTAGCACCATAACAACATATATATAACTTGAATAATATAAAATGTTACACTACAACACGTCACCATGGTTAACCAATTACACAAGGGAATGGTACTTCAAATTTCCCACCGGTATTCATAACAACCGTTAGTGTACAACGAAATATATCACTAATCCCTAGGCCATTCGGACAACGAAATATCCGTTCAAAGCAATCGTTAGTGTACAACGAAATATATCACTAACTCTTGGTCGGATTGGACAACGAAATATCAATTCAAAGCAATCGTTAGTGTACAACGAAATATATCACTAACTCTTGGTCGGATTGGACAACGAAATATCCATTCAAAGCAATCGTTAGTGTACAACGAAGTATATCACTAACTCTTGGCGGTTTGGACAACGAAATGTCCATCGTTAGCGTACAACGAAATATATCACTAACTCTTGGGCAATTTGGACAACGAAATATCCATCGTTAGTGTACAACGAAATATATCACTAACTTTGGTGGTATAGACAATGCATACCCGGCCCCTCCCCCGCCCTACAAATAGATACATTATATACGCACATGTATAATCATTCCACTCACCTTGTCGCCTTGATGAAATGCTACCGAATAATCCGCAACTCGCCGATGAAATGTACCTATTCCATCATCACAATTACAACAACACACTTAGAGTGGATTTACAAACCAACTCAATTCGACCCTTAGTGCAAATTCGACCAATTGCACTTACAAACCCAAAACGCGCCCAAACTAACCAATAATCACTAACACAAGTGAAAATGGTCTTATTATGCCAATTGAACCCAATCTTAAGTGTTAAACACTTATCATTCTCAAAATCAACCAAAACCCCAATTTTGACTCATTTCCAAAATTAGTCTTTCAAATACACAAAATGGGTTCTAACACTTCCATAATCACTAATCCTAGTGATTAAACCCAAGTACAAGTCCTAATCATGGCCAATTTGTTCACCAACCCAAAATCCACCAACAACAACCAATAACCCGATTACTAGCATCAATAAACTCACTTCATGAGTTTAAATGGGTTTCCTAACAATTTTAAGTTCAAACTCTAACTCGAGTACCAAAATCAACCAATGAAATTCAGAGTTTGAACTTACCGAAACTACCACAACGTAGCCGTGAACAAGATGAACAACTTTAAAACCCGACCTTTGGTGAGAATCCAACTCCTTCTTCCCCAAATGAAGCTTTCTCTCTCTAAACTCTTCTCTCACTAGGGTTTGGAGATAAGAGTGATGAATGGATGTGAAATTGATCCACAATTGGATCCAAACCAGTTGATATAGTCACAGATCCGACCCTAAGTGAAATGACCAAAATGCCCATCATTAAACTCAAAAAGCAGAAAAATAGAATCCTGTCGCTGGCAGTGTGCGCGGCGCGCTCACTTAGTGGTGCGCGGCGCGCATAGTGGACTGAGCAGTTTCCTGAGCTTTTTAATTTACGCCATGCACTATACATTTATGTACGCCATTTGCACTCTATGTACCATGAATATTTGGGTGTTACAAGTATCATGGAACTCTTAACCGAATGTCCAAAAAAAAAAATGGTTTTACACAATATAGTTTATAAAATAGCATAAGTTTTAGAAGAAACTTATATCGTGTCCAAATATCATCGGTGAACCATGAGTTTGCACACCTCAATTTGTTATGACATATGTATGTTGACCGCGGTCAAACATAGATGCGGTTGATCTTTACGGAGACCATCCATCTGGGGATTAGATTCATTAGTCTTAAAAGCTAATTTGCAATGTACCCCCCCATTGTACGAGACAGATCCATCTCATGGTTAGGATAAGTCTGACCACCAAAAACCCTGTTTGATGCTGAGGTGAGGTGGATTTCCAGCTGATGATAGAGATGACTTTTCAAGTTTTTTCGTCAACCTACAGCTGTTCTGGACTACATCTTCTAACATAAGTTAGCAAGTGTGTCGTTTTGGAAGATTTTACTTCCTTAAAGGATGAACTTGATTCATCCTTTTTATTCAGTGACTTTTATTTCTTTTATTTCTAAGCCAAAAGTACTTTAATCGTTTTAACTTTGCAAAAATTTGTGATAATAATTCGAAAAGATTAGTAACATCCCCCACACTTGGCTTTTTCGCTAATACTTTTAGTTCTAAAATTTAAATTTTTTCATAAAATGCGACAATAAGCCAAGTTGTATTGCATATCCGAGAGAATTACCCCCTCCCCCACACTTAAGATTAAGTAAGGCCCTCATTACTTAAAATCAGAAATAATTTAAAAATTCACGAGGGCATTAGTGTGAAAAGAGTTCGAAAAACCTTGGCATAAAAGCCGGAGATCGTGAAATGTAGGTGAGCGATGGCGCTGAACTTAATGCCAGCATAAGAACATCATTCATTCCTTGATCTCTATCACAAATTCCCAATTGATTGTACTTCGCTGAACTTAATGCCAGCATCACTAAACCTTAACAATAAGAAATAAACAAACACACAAAATAGAATAGATAAAAGTGGTGTATGTAACACAACCACCACAAATGTCAAGCGTACAACATAAATATTCTAATTATTACACACCATTATCTTAAAAGAAACAATTCTGAAAAATTACCAAATGTTACCAAACATTACCAAATAGGGCACATGAGCCCTCTAATTGTCACCAAAGAAGTTACCAAAAGGTCAGCCGGAGTAGGTTCCCGAACCATCATTCCTAGGTCTTCCCTGCGGGTATTGCTCCTCAAAGCATCTTTGAGCATCTTGCATGGCCGCCTATTCCTCATATAACGGAGGACTCAGAATTCGGTTTGGGGTGTTGTAATAGGTCGGATGTTGGTAGGAAGTAGCATAATATTCTTGTGGGTTTTACATATATAAACCAACATTATGACGAAGCCAATTGCCCCTGTAATTCCCCCACCTTTGGTCATACCTTACCGCCCTATTATGCTCGCGTTGTTCTTCATGATATTGGTTAAATTGTTGCCTTTGTTCCTCATATTGGTTATCCCTGTGTTGATAACCTACCCTCATATCATGAAAACCGGAAATCACTTCCTCCAACTCTTCTTCCCTTGACCTTTGTGTCCGCCTATGCCTTCGCCTTTGAGCTTGTGGTAACTCTTCTTCAGTTTCAGGCTCTTCCATGTGAACCTCTTCCCCTGCTTCATCTCTTCCAACACCGCTAACACCCGCTTCATGATCATGGGCACGTGGTGGTTCATTTACCCTCGGGACAAATGGAATAAGCCTTTGATGATTGTTGTAGCTCAAAAATTTTGCATTCAGATAATAAGTCTTGCTTAAAGGCTTCATTATTGTACTGTTTGGAATCAACCGAGAGAAATCGACACCAAAATGCCTGGCAATTTGGGTGATGTAATGCCCACCAACAATCTGATTCAACCCTCTATCTCCCCGCGAGTTGTCAAGATAATCCGCCAAAGTAGATGGAATGTCGACACTACTTTGGTTGTAGATTTTGTCTACAAGAAAAACATCTTGACGTGTTACCTTATTTGTGCCATGTTTTCTTGTATTAAACGTACATGCAACTAGTCGATGAAGCATTCTTTTGTATTTATCATTTATATCGGTGAACTTGCTTCGGCTAGAGGAGAATTGAGTGTCGCTCATATCGTTCCAAAATGGGCGTAGATCATAAGAATCGTCATAATACTCGGCTGACCGTAAGTAAGCATTGAGTTGGGCATCATCTAGCTCGATATACAGATCAAATAGTCGGGCAAACTCAATTTGACTAAGTGCCCGATCGATTCCACCTTAACGAAATCTCACGAAGTTTTGATTTGTCGGGTCCATAATGAGATCAAAACATAAAGATGCTATGAATTCTTTGCATAATTCCGGGTATATGACATCATTGAATCCCATAATTCTTTCCCATGCCCTGATTGTTATTAGCCTGCCAGTTAAAAGCCGGTATTTAACCTCCAACATCCTCGACACCCTATCATATTCCATTGCTTCTACCAATGGAGCCGGGTCAAAATACCAAGTGGCATCACATGATTTGTTTGCTACCCAATTATATGCACTTGCGTAATCCGGATGGTCCCGGACATAAGCTAACCAAACCCTTGGATCATTTTGATCCGGTGATCCTTCAGGTGAAGATTGTCGTTCATTTGGTGGAGAATTTTGTTCATATGAAGAATCTTGTTCTTCTCGGTATCGGTGGGAAGGTTCTTCTTGTTGTTGATTTCCCCTTGATCTAAAGTTGTACTGCACACGTAAAACATACACCAAAATAAAAGAGGCGCATAGACAATAATATGCATTAGTGTGAGTTCATCATAAATCAAGTATATGTTCAAAAATACCTATAGCACATAATCATGTTAATCATTCATGTGAAAATTTTCTCAAAAGATCCAAGATCAACATAACTAGTCTAGCGTTCTAGAAACCAAATTTGAACATGAACCTCATACAATTCTCATCCCTTTGACAAACTATCACATTAGATATAAAGTAATAAAAACTTAACAATTTTTTCAAGTATTTATATCAATTAAGAACCAAAATATGTTAGATTTCCAAAACATTAACCATGCCATGCTCAAAATGTGATACATACTTATGAAATACACAAATTACCTCAAACATTCACAAATACTTAGCTAGGAACCAAATTCAAAGCCAAAATTCGGATTTAAATTCTACACAAACCCTAGAATCATGAATATACCCTAAAAACACAATGTAATATGATTCAAAGGCATACAAGGCAATTATAACAACCTAAGGCATGTTAATGTTCATAACAATTATCAATTCAAGAGAACCCACATAAATTTCTTACACAATCCGAAAAATTAAGCATGAAATCGAAGTATTGGAAAGAAAATTAAGTGGAATCATATGAACATACCCTAGGCATCTTGATTTAGGCTTTGATTTGAGAAGAATTGGTTTAAAATGAAGAATTAAAATTAGGGTTTAGAGTGTTTTAGAGGAAAAGAGAGAATGGATCGGCAATTTTTGGGTAAGAACTGAATGAAATCGAGTGTGTGGTGTTAAAGAGTGGATAAAAATGTGGACCCCACAAAAATTTGAAGCTGGTCCGAGCTTTTTGAGAGAGTGCGCTGAGCGCACAATTTGGGGTGCACGGCGTGCACTAGTGATCCGAGCTAAAAAACCTTCTGACCCAGTTTTTGCAAAGTGCGCTGAGCGCACATCTGAGGGGTGCGCGGCACGCACAGTTGGTTTTCAGGCGTTTTTCGCGTTTGGTCAGTACAGTGAGGTTGGTAACATATTGGTGAACGTAATGGCATTCAACAAAAATTAAAAATCATTCAAAATCATGTAATTCACACAAAAACCTATTTTTAACATTTGTGAAGGTTTTAAAAACGAGTCGCTTCACCCGACTCTTCCCCCAAACTTAGGTAGCTTTGGGGTTGAAAATGAGTTTTACCCCATCTTCAATGTTCATGGGTCCGTCGACATATAGTTTGACCCTGTGTCCGTTTACCTTAAACGTATCACCCTTCGCATTCCGTAATTTCACCGTTCCATACGGAAAAACCTTGTTAACAACAAATGGTCCCATCCATCGGGACTTGAGTTTTCCAGGAAAAGTTTAAATCGTGAGTTGAATAACAAAACACGATCACCTTCTTTAAAATCTTTCGGATTCTTAAGACGGTTATCGTGCCAAACTTTGGTCTTTTCCTTGTATATGAGTGAGTTTTCATAGGCGTTATGTCTCAACTCATCCAACCCATTTAGTTGGTTTAAACGAAGGTTTCCCGCGTCTTCAAGATCGAGATTACAAGTCTTAAGAGCCCAATGTGATTTGTGCTCTATCTCCAAAGGGAGATGACATGCCTTCCCATAGACTAGGCGGTAAGGTGTGGTTCCAATAGGAGTTTTGTAGGCGGTTCTAAATGCCCATAAAGCATCGTTAAGCTTCGTTGACCACACCTTAGGATTGGATCCAACCATTTTCTCAAGGATCCTTTTAAGTGCCTGATTCGTATTTTCAACTTGCCCACTTGTTTGTGGGTGATAAGATGTAGAAATTTTATGGGTTATCCCATATCGTTTTAACACCTTTTCTAATTGAGTGTTGCAAAAATGGGTACCCCGATTACTAATTAAAGCCTTCGGGGTACCGAACCGGGCAAAAAGCTCTTTTAGAAAAGTTACAACAACTCGTGCATCGTTTGTGGGGAGAGCCTTTGTCTCAGCCCATTTTGATACGTAGTCGATGGCAACGAGTATGTATTGGTTGGAATGAGATTTTGGGAATGGTCCCATGAAATCAATGCCCCAAATATCGAAAACCTCACAAACTTGGATTATGTTTTGAGACATTTCGTCACTTTGACTAATCTTTCCTGCCCTTTGGCAAGAATCGCATGATTTACATATACGGTGGGCATCTTTAAAGATGGTAGGCCAATAAAAACCGGCCTCATAGACTTTTCTCCCCGTGATTTGGGGTCCGAAATGTCCACCAGTGGGACCAAGATGACATTGGAGAAAAAATTTGATTGCATTCTTCCCCAGAGACACATCGACGGATTATCCCATCGGGACACCGTTTAAAGAGATACGGGTTTTCCCAAAAATAGTATTTCAAGTCACTGAAAAATTTCTTTCGTTTTTGATGTGACATACCGGTTTCTAGGAATCCACCCTCAAGATAGTTGGCTATGTCAACAAACCAAGGATCATCAATTTTCTCAATTTTCATGAGACTTTCGTCCGGAAAGTTATCTTGGATAACAGTCTCATGGAGAACCTCAAGATTCGGGTTCTCAAGGCGAGAAAGGTGATCGGCAGCTAGGTTTTCGGCCCCCTTTTTGTCTTTAATATCAATGTCGAATTCTTGCAAAATCAAGACCCAACGTATTAATCGGGGTTTAGTATCTTGCTTAGTAAGCAAGTACTTTAATGCTGAATGGTCTGTATAGACAACCGTCTTTGCTAGTACCAAATAGGATCGTAATTTATCAAACGAAAAGACAATTGCCAGGAGTTCCTTCTCGGTGGTAGTGTAATTAAGTTGGGCTCCTTGCAATGTCTTACTAGCATAATAAATGGGCTGGAAATGTTTTTCAATTCTTTGCCCCAAGACGGAACCAATAGCAAAGTCACTTGCATCACACATAAGTTCGAATGGAATTGACCAATTCGGCGATATGAGAATGGGTGATTGCGTGAGTTTTGCTTTAAGGAGGTTAAAGGCGTTAAGACACTCGTTTATGAAGACAAATGGAGCGTCTTTCTCAAGAAGTTTGTTCATCGGGGTTGCCATTTTAGAAAAATCTTTAATCAACCGTCGATAAAAACCGGCGTGCCCCAGAAAACTTCTTACACCTTTCACATTTGTCGGTGGTGGTAATTTGGCTATGACTTCCACTTTAGCTCTATCCACCTCCAATCCCGCACAAGAAATTTTATGACCTAATACAATTCCCTCTCTTACCATGAAATGGCATTTTTCCCAGTTAAGCACAAGATTAGATTCTTCACACCTTATCAACATACGCTCAAGATTATTAAGACATGAGTCAAAAGAATCACCGAAGACTGAAAAGTCATCCATGAATACTTCCATAAAGTCTTCAATCATATCATGAAAAATAGCTACCATACACCTTTGAAATGTAGCAGGAGCATTGCATAAGCCAAAGGGCATACGCCGATAGGAGAAAGTACCATAAGGGCATGTAAAGGTGGTTTTCTCTTGGTCCTCGGGTGCTATAGGGATTTGAAAATATCCCGAGAAACCGTCAAGAAAATAATAAAAGTTCTTTCCTGCTAACCTTTTCAACATTTGATCAATGTAAGGAAGGGGAAAATGGTCTTTTCGGGTAGCATCATTTAATTTTCTGTAATCAATACATACCCTCCAACCCATGACAGTCCTAGTGGAAATTAATTGGTCATTTTCATTGGTGATAACAGTCATTCCACCCTTTTTGGGTACACATTGGACCGGACTCACCCAAGGACTATCCGAAATTGGGTAAATAAGACCTGCATCAAGGAGTTTGACAATCTCCTTTTTAACGACTTCTTGCATATTAGGGTTCAGTCGCCTTTGTCTTTGTACACATGGCTTATAGTTATCTTCCATTAAAATCTTATGTGTACAATAAGAGGGACTTATACCCTTGATGTCATGAATTTTCCATACTAGAGCCGGTTTATGGGCTTTTAACATGGAAACAAGTTTAGACTTTTCACTTACAGAGAGTTCGGATGAAATGATAACCGGGAGAGTAGAATCCTCTTGAAGGTAAGCATATTCCAAGTGACTTGGAAGTGGCTTCAGTTCCAAAACGGGAGGTTCTTCAATCGATGTCTTACATCGGTACTCATTTTTTAAATTCAACTTTCTGTATTCTTCATCATTTGGCTCATAACCATTAGCCATCAAAGTGGTCAACATTTCCACTTCTTCCACCATGTTCTCTTCATAACCTTCTGCCAAAATGCATTCTCTCGAGCCTTGCAATTCTGGAAATTCCTGCAACAACTCTGAATACGTGTCTACGGTTTGAAAATAATAACATTTATCATCAGTAGACTCAGGGTATTGCAAGGCATGGTCAACGGAAAAGGTAACCTTAATATCCTCAATGCTAAGGGTCAATTTCTGCCCATGAACATCTATCATAGCTCTAACGGTATTGAGGAAAGGTCGACCCAATATAAGAGGCACACGTGTGTCCTCCTCCATGTCCAAAATTACAAAATCGGCCGGAAATACTAGGGTACCCACTTTTACTAACATATTCTCTAAAATTTCACGAGGGAATTTAACAGAGCGGTCCGCTAGTTGAATTGCCATTCGGGTTGGTTTTAGTACCCCGGGGTCTAGCTTAACATATAATGAATAAGGCATCAAATTAATGCTAGCCCCTAAATCCGCTAATGCTTTAATGCATTTCAAATCTCCTAAGAGACATGGTATGGTAAAACTCCCAGGATCTGCTAACTTTTTTGGTATTTTGTTCATCAAAATTGCGGAACAATTAGCATTCATGGTGACGGATGAAAGTTCCTCCATTTTCTTCCAATTAGTAAGTAAGTCTTTTAAGAACTTAGCATACTTGGGCATACCTGAAATCACATCAATGAAAGGCATATTTATGTTAATTTGTTTAAACATATCTAAAAAATTTGACCTTTCGGCTTCGAGCCTTTCTTGTTGTTGTTTCCTTGGGTATGGGAGCGGTGGTTGATATGGCTTCACTACGGGTTTTTTCCGTTCTTCCTTCTCAACCACTTGTTCTGGCTCCTTAACCGGTTCATCATTTTTGTTCAATAGAACACTGAAATCAGAATCTTCGGGCATTCTTGGAGCTTCGTATGCTAGACCACTCCGTGTGGTGATAACATTTGCGTGCTCATTTCGGGGGTTCTTATTGGTATCGCCCGGTAAACTTCCTGGTTTTTTCTCACTAAGTAAACTAGCTAAACCATTCATTTGCTTCTCCAAATTCTGAATTGAGGCTTGTTGGTTTCTAAACTGGTGTTCATTTTTCTCGTTTATTTGGTTTATGTTTGTAACAAGCTGGGTTTGTGATGCAATCAACTTTTTCAACATACTCTCCAAATTTGACTTTTTTCCTTCCTGTTGGGGTTTTTGATAAAAACCTGGAGTTTGTTGTTGGAACCCACTACTTGACCCTTGTTGGTAATTGGAATTTTAACCTTGAGGGTTGTATGGGTTATTGAAGTTTCGGTTAAACTGGGCTCTTCCTTGAAAGTGATTATTATTTCTTTGGCTTATGAAAGCCACTTCTTCTTTTTGAGCCATTGTTAGACTGGCATCAAAATCTTTTCCTAAATGGATACCACCACAGTATTCACAACGTACCTTCATACTATGAATTTCCTTGGTGATTTTGTCCATGTTTCGAGCAACACCGTCTATTTTCACACTTAGGGAACTAAGGTCATCATAAGCACCTGCACTTTGGACTTGAGTATTACGAGTAATTGGTCGTTCTTAATGCCACTCATGAGAATAATCGGCTAGCTTCTCGATTATCTCATAAGCCTCTTGCTCGGTTTTGTCCATGAGTGAACCTCCGGACGCTTGATCAATGGAAATTCGGGTTGCAACATCACAACCCTTGTAAAAGATTTGGACTTTTTGAAAGGTATCCAAACCATGGTTTGGACAACCTCTTAGCATTTTGGAAAATCGATTCCATGCTTCGTACAAGGTTTCCATCGGCTTTTGACAGAATTGGGTTATTTTGTATTGGAGTCTCGCAGACTTAGAAGCTGGAAAATATTTCTTAAGAAATTTTTCCAACATACCATCCCATGTTTCTATCGTAGCCTCGGCCAATGAATGTAACCAACTTCGTGCTTCCCCGTGGAGTGTCCATTGGAAAAGTCTTAAAAATATGGCCTGGTCAGTGTTTGGTTTAAGTTTGAAAAGAAGACATATCTCTTGAAAAAGACGAATATGTTCATTTGCATCTTCATTCGGACCACCACCAAATTGACACCTGTTATTAATCATTTGGAGAATAGGTCCTTTTATTTCAAAATTTACCTCACCAGTGGGCGGAGTAATAGCACTACCTTGTCCGGTTCGGGTTGCCTTCATCTTGGTCGCCATTGATTGTCTTGGTACCACCGGTCTTGCTTCTCCTTCCATTTCAAATTTTGGAGGATGAATGGGCTCACCAAATTCAGAATATCTCTGCTTGGTTGTACTTGATTCTGAATCAAAAGTTTTCTGCTATGATGAAGATTCAAAAAGTTCAAGTACTTCTTTTGGGATCCTACCAAGCTTTCTATCAGGTTCTGTAAGCGGAGTAAGTAATGGAGAATCTGAACTTCGGGTATGTGGCATATGCAACCTAAAATCTGTCAATCATACAACTAACAAAAACTATTAAACGTACCGATTCTATAAGTTTAAAATTCAAAGACTATTAATAATTTAAAAATAATTAAGAAACTACTTAATCACAAATTAGTTAATAATTCTATTTTGACACAAAACTGTCCCCGGCAGCGGCGCCAAAAACTTGATGTGCAAAACGTGGTATATGATTTATCGTATGAAATAGTATGGAAAAATACCGATTAGAGATTGCTACACACTAACGGGCAGTGTACCCGATCGTGTAGTAGTATAGTAAATGGTAAAATCCCTGTATCGTTCCAAGGACAGTATCTAAATCAAATTAGGATTATAGACTAAATTGTGATCAACTAAGAAAATTACAAGTACAAGATATATTTTGGTTTGCCCTTTTACGATAGACAAATCAAGTGATGAATAAGATTAAAAAGACAATATTTTTGGTATTTTTAGTTTATGAAAACAGAAAGATAGTTTTGAATTCAAATTAAAGAAATATGCTCATCTAGACTTTTTACCCTTAATGTTGAATGTTATTTAGGATTAAGATTGGATTGATTGGTTATGCACGAGAACTAAACACTCAAACGGGATTACATGATGCAAGTGATGTTCTTGTCATCTAAGACCTCCTATTTGTAATCAACTAATTTAACTAGTTTGAAGACTTGAAGAATGATCAAGTCAATGGTGTGTTGTACATGATCCACTCCTATATCAACTAAAGGTTTAACTTAGTTCATTCCCTTGGTCAGGTTAAATGCTCAATTCACCCAACCCAAATAATTAACTAAGTGTTATAATAAGATCCCTATAAACGTCACTAGATAAGGCAAATCACTAACACATGTTAATTGATGGAACTAGGTAGTTGAAAGTGTGTATAATAGATTTTAAGGAATTGGTCATTCTCCTAGACAATTACACATACTAATTAAGCTATTCCAAAGTATCTACAAGAGTCGTTCTTACATTCTTATGTAAATTAACCATTTGAACTCAACTTATCCCTTTTGGTAAAAGACGGATAAACACATGTCACTAGGTGTAAATCAATATATTAACTTAACAAGATGATGTTTCTTAATCAAATGAACATATCAACTAGTTAAATCGAAAGGATTAAACTTAACAAGAATGGTTCTTGTATTCAAACATCAAACTATCGTGCATAATTACAATCAATCAATAGTAAACATTCAACATCTCGGTTTTTTTATCTAGATGAACATAAAATGGACTAGCCAACAATCATGCTTGAAAACTTAAACACAACAGTAACAAAGATAGAATTCATTGTAAATACAAGATTAACCTTTTAGGAGTAATCTTGGATGAAGCTCTTGAATGATCTTGGATTCTTCAATGATTTGAGTGCTTAGATGCACTTTGATAAGCCCAAGAACTGCTTTGAATCGTATGTTTTCGTCTCTGAGCAGAAAAGAAACTGGTACCCTTGAAATGAAACTGGAAATGGAATTAAATAAGCTGAAAATTTGGTGAAAAGTATTGTGCGCGGCGCGCACAGTAAGGGTGCGCTGAGCGCACTCTCACCTACTTCACTTTTCCTTTACAGCTCAACAACGCACGTTCAAATCTGCTTTTCTGTTAAAAGTGCGCGAATGGGTGCGCTGAGCGCACTACTGTGCGCGGCGCGCACCACCTAAATGTGTGCTTGGCGCACTTTGGTTTTGGCCAAGAAATCCTCTGATCAAATTTATAAAATGTGCGCTGAGCGCACATTTTGTGGTGCGCTGAGCGCACTCTTCTGTCTTTGGGTTTCTGGTCTTGTTTTCGATCTCTGAGCTGTTATCATACATAATCTTCATATTTCTTCAAGTTTACAATGATTCTAGACTATATTACAATACTATGAAATACAAACGGAATTACAATGTTTACATATGAAATAAATAACAATAGGACGCAATATTACAACTAAAGATATGACTAATTTGAGTAATATCAACAACCAATAAAGTGATGGGACTAAGTGAAAGAAGAGAAGACTTGTACTATTTGGTGAATGTTCCTCTACATCAAATAAACAAGAAAAATGTTGAAATTACTGTCTGATTGTTAAAAGTTCCAGTTTATTTTAAATAAAAGAAGGTTATAGTGCAAATTCTAGCAAACTGGTTGTTGAGTTCCCAAAATAATTAAGGATTTAATTATGACAAAACTGTAATTTATTTGCACTAAAATGTTATGTGCAGCCAGCACAAGTTTGTTTATGTATAGACAGCAGATATTGCTGTGTCAAGTGTAGTTTGCTGCTCAGTCTACCAGCACAAGGTAGACAGTGTTCTTCAATCAGCACAGGATGTGTACTCAGCAGTTCAAGAATATCAAGTGTCTCAGCAATGAAGAACCAGCACAACTAGAATGCAGCTTACTACACAAGACAGCTATGCTCCATTATAAGCATAGTAGTTTCCCGAGTGGTCTACATCAATTGTACTATTCAACAGAAGTCAAAGACAAAGTTGAACAGAAAAGGACACGCGTCGGCGGCTGACAAGTGACCTTACAAGACCACGTGGGAATGCAGAAGTTTAACGCATGTGCAGACATGGGTTATACTTTGTCAACACCTAGGGAACACAACATTCTATTTGTTTAATCAAATAGTGGTGCCAAACTGAATTGGGGTGTTCCTGCAAATAGCTACCAAAGAGGAAAGAGGAGTGCATGCTCTCTGATGCAGTTGTCCCCACAAGTACAGACATCCTATGTACCAGTGGACAATAGAACCATTACACGGTTAATAGGACTACTATTAATTGTTGTATCCACTATTGTAACAACTAGTGGTGTGGGTTTATTTATTTAGAGTCAAAAACGTGTAATAGCTTTTAGTTTACCTCTTAGCTATATTCTAGGTAATCTGTATCAACCAACTATCATTCCGCCAAGGATAGTTGTGATTCTTTGTGATTCAATCAATAAAGAATAACCGTTGAAAATTACCCGTGACTCTATTTAATTTACATGCTTGAATACTAATCGTGTTTAACTGTTAAGTTAATTAAAAGAAATTATATTCACCCCCCTCTACAATACTCCTGCTGTTATCAAGGGACCAACAACTGGTATCAGAGCTTCAGTCTTGATAATTAATATCTTGGATCTGAATTCTCTCATGGCTGCATTTTCAAATACAGCTTACCTTGAAAATGGCTCATCCAATAGACCACCCAAATTTGATGAAGATGAGTATGAAACTTGGAAGGCAAGATTCATGCTTCACCTTGAGTCTATTGACCCACTCATGCCTGGTATTGCCACATATGGTCCATTTGTTCCCACTGAGACTATTGGTAGTACTCCAGCTACAGCTGACACTCCTGCTGTTCCTGGCAGAGAGGTTATTCTCACTCCTTCTAAATGGGATGCTGAGGATAAACGTCGTGTTGGACTTGACCCTAAAATCAGAACCCTGTTAGCTATAACTTTGCCTAACCCACTGTTCAAACTGATTAGGGGGAAAGCAAATGCCAAGATTATATTGGACTATCTAGATGTCACCTATGAGGGTATGGGAGAAGTAAGGCAGAACAGAATGATTACTTTGAAAAGAGAATATGAAATGTTCTTTGCCTGCAAAAATGAAACCCTTAAGCAAACCTTTATTAGGTTTAACTCCTTGATTGCAGACTTGATCACTTTGAATGTCACCTATACTAAATTTGAACAAGTAAATAAATTCATTGATTTACTGCCTACTAAATGAAAATCTGTTACTGACCCTATAAGAACTACTCGGACCTTAAAGATCTTTAACATGTCTTCTCTCTACAGTTCACTATGGAACCATGAGAAAGCAGAGGCTAAATTTGAACTTAACTTGAAAGAAAACTTTAGGTCTGCCCCCACCACTTCAAAATCTTCTAAGACAGATGATAATGCTCTTATTGTTGCTGCTAAAAAGAAAGCTCAAAAGGCTTTACTGGTTCAAAAGTTGTTGGCAGAAGAAGAGATAGCTGAGAGTGATGTGGATAGTGGTATAGGGTCTGAAGAAAGTAGTGATGATGAAAGTGATGTAGAAGGGTTTGCTGAAGGTATGGCTTTGCTAGCTAGGCAGTTCAAAAGGTTCAATCGTAATAGAACCAGCAAGTCATACAAAGGGAGTAAGAAACCGAGTGCTAGGTATAGCATCAAGTCAGTCAAGGGTCCTAAATCTGAGTGTTATAATTGTGGGAAGGTTGGACATTTTGCTGCTGAATGCATGTCCAGGAAACCTTCAACTTCACATGCTAACTCTTTCTCAAAAGCTGATAAGTACAAGAACAAGTACAAAGCTATGAAAGCTCAGATGAAGGAAAGTGCTAAGACTAATAAGAAGGGTAAAAAGCTAGAAAAGTTTCTACTTGCTGAGCATCATGATTGGGTTAAAACCAGCTCGTCATCATCCTCTGATAGTGATACTGATGATGATGGTACTGGTTATGCTTCTGATAAAAAGCTGTGTTTAATGGCCAAGGAGGTCAAGGAGTCTGATGAGGATGATTGTGGTAGTAAGTTTTTGGCTGATATGAGGGAAGCTGATCAGAAAAGAAATTCACCTCAATGGAAAACTGAAATGATGTATAAGGTTGATAATTTTTGTAGTGCCCCGTCCTAATCCATCTGGATGAATACATTACATTTGGTTACATCACGAGGTACTTGACCTCTATATGATACATTTTACAAACGTTGCATTCGTTTTTAAAGGACAAACTTTCATTACATCAAAAGTTGACGGCATGCATACCATTTCATAATATATCCATCTATAAATGATATATTAATATTCTTGATGAACTCAACGACTCGAATGTAACATCTTTTGAAATATGTCATGAATGACTCCAAGTAATATCTCTAAAATGAGCAAATGCATAGCGGAAGATTTCTTTCATACCTGAGAATAAACATGCTTTCAAGTGTCAACCAAAAGGTTGGTGAGTTCATTAGTTTATCGTAATCAATCATTTCCATAATTTTAATAGACCACAAGATTTCATTTATTCAATAATCATACACTCGCAAGTGTTTAAAATTTCATTCATATGGATTGAATACCTGGTAACCGACATTAACAAAATGCATCTAGAATATCCCCAAACATATAACATCGAAGTACTAAAGCAGTTCAAATTCTCTGACTGGGGCGTGTCAAAGCCCATAGATCTATCTTTAGGATTCGCGTCAATTGGTGGCAATTATAATAAACACCAATTCTTAGGCTACCAAGTTCAACAAGGGCGATATCCGATATAACAATTCAACCATAGAATGTAGTCTCGATTACTTGTGTCTATTTCGTAAAACATTTATAAAAGGCGCATGTTGTCATAACCCGTCCTTAACTATAAGAACGCGTTAGATAACGTATGATTTCATTGCGAGGTATTGACCTCTATATGAGACATTTTTAAAAGAAAAACTGCATATATTATACATTACAAACCACAACCATTATTTTTGTTACAAGCTTAAGACAATAAAAAGAAGATTAACGTTTAGCGATAATCTTCGACTTACAAACTTTACAAATGATGACAACAACACGGTTTTTAGCATATTTTACAATACAACATCTCGGATATGCAGTTTTATTTTTGACACAAACATGCGTACGCAAGATCCTGGTTAGATCCAACATGATGCAGCGGAAGCTTTAGAAATCACCTGAGAATAGACATGTTTTAAAAAGGTCAACATAAAGTTGGTGAGATATAGGTTTAATGCCGGCAGCAATATATATATAGACCACAAGATTTCGTATATAAACAGTTTAATAAAAGTATTCTAAGTGGTTGAGCACTTGGTAACCATACTTAACATTTTCACGTCGCATATTCCCTTTAATATGAAATCTTACTACACCGTACCAAGTGTAGTCACAAAACGAAGTACTGTGCAACCGTTGAATACTGGTCGTCCAGTCCGGTTGGGGTTGTCAGGCCCGATAGATCTATCAACAGGATTCGCGTTTACAATACCGCTGTAAATATTAGTTACCAAGCTACAGGGAAGTATGCCAGTGGTACAACTCAACGTAGAACATATTTTTCAGTTACTTGTGTCCATATCGTAAAACATAAAATACATGTATTCTCATCCCGAAATATTTAGAGTTTAAAAGTGGGACTATATACTCACTCTTGTCTTGATGATATATATATTTTGACTCGGTCTTCCGGTTGATATCACGAACCTATCCATATATAATATATCAATATGTTTTCATTTTAAAACAAACGTTATATATATATATACTTGTTATACTTTTAATACTTTGAATATTTCCTTAGTCCGAAGTTAGCTGTCCGAGGTTAGCAATTCAATTTTTAATGGTTCATTTTTTAGATGTTTAATATACCCGCAATAAATAAAACCCCCAACGAAATAAATAAAACCCCAACGTATATGTATTGGTCGAGATTAATCTTGACCCATGGTACCGGTGTTGTCAAATGACGTGTTGCGTACATAAAGTACCGGTGTTGTCAAATGACGTGTTGCGTACAATCATGGGATCTTATGATTAATCTTCTCGTGTTGCTTACGGGTGATCCTGAACCATATGAAATTGAATTATGAGTACATATATATAAAATATCATGTTATCTTAGAAGTATGTGATTTTATGTAAATTTTTCCAATGAATCCCGAAGTTGAAAATGTCTAGGATAGCCAATTTTGTTTCGGTCATAGTTTCTTCGTTACAAGTCCGTTTTCGTTGATTCAAATTGCCATCTTCTTGGATCGAGTTCTTCTTTAAGACTATGAACTGTAAATACCTTGGTTTGTATTCAAAATCATACGGCATAAGTGAAAGTTTAGTGAAACATATGAAGTTAAACATTTTTGTTACAACAAAATCATTTAATGACCATTTTTCCAAAAATACTTATACTTTGAAAAACCAAGTTTTACCTTGTTAAATTAACATATAAATAAGTTATGTTACATGTCTTGAAGTATTTTAAAAGTTAAGTTAGAAGGATCTATTTAATTTGCAACAAGTTTGAAAACATTCAAACTATGTTCTTGTTGTTAAACTTGTATACCACAAAATATGATAGCTATATATATATGAATCGAATAAGGTTATGAACATAGATTCTACCTCAAGTTCCTTGGATGAAGTTGCTGTAAAAGAGAAGTAAGAAGCTAGAATCAAAAGGGTGATAGAAGTGGATGAAAGATTGGAAGTAAGTTGGTGTTCTTGGAGGGTTTTCTTGAAGTGTTTTTGTATGGTTTTCTTTATGGTGTTTAAGTAAGGTTTTTATGGCTAGATCTTCTTGGTAAGTTACTGAATTGTTATGGAGTTCAAAGGGTAAGAGAGAATGTGTGTTTAGCTTAAGAAATTTGAAGTTAAAATGAATGAAAATGATGATACATATAAGCTAAAAAAAACGTGGCCTTTAGTATACATGGACAAAATTTCAAGTGATAATTTTATGTATCTAGTCCTAATTGCTTCCAAGTTCAATTACCTAGCCCTCATGGCATGAATAATGGCTGGTTAGGTGGTGATTTTGATGTGTATTTACTATTAGTAAATACGTATAGGAGCTTGGTATGATACGAGTACAAATACTCTAGGTATACGTATAGAAATTTTGTGAAAAATGGAATGAGGATTCAAATATAGCTATCTTTTGTGAATACACTTATATGGTTTTATGTATTTAAGTCTTTAAAAGTGATTAAATACATTACTTATACAATATATGTATAAACATTATATGTCTTAAGTATTTATGTCAAATAACGTTACGTATAGTTATCGTTTTGAAAACTTAAGTTAGTAGTTTCAAAATACACATATAACTTGTTGTTATTAATACAAAATGAGATATTAAAACATTTATTAATCATGTTAAATATGTATATATACATTTATATACACAAACGTATAATTATCATATATTGTATAGTTCGTGATATCATCGGTCAAACTAGACGGTCAAAAGTTGTGTAAAACTCTTTTCGGAAATATAAGTCTCGACAAATTGGATTGCTTATCATGTTGGCAAGGTTTAATTTATGTAAATATTAATCTTATAAGTATAGTATGATCGAAAAAGTGCGGGTCGTTACATTACCTCCCCGTTAAATAAATTTCGTCCCGAAATTTTAAAATTGTACCTATTTTGCGTCATCGAGAAACAAGTGTGGATACTTTTGCTTCATCTGATCCTCTCGTTCCCAAGTAAACTCGGGACCTCTTCTAGCATTCCAACGAACCTTAACAATCGGTATATTGCTCTGTTTGAGCTGTTTAACTTCACGGTCCATGATTTCGATTGGTTCTTCGACGAATTGTAGTTTCTCGTCGACATGGATTTCTTCAAGAGGAATGGTGAGGTCTTCCTTTGCAAGACACTTCTTAAGGTTCGAGACGTGAAAGGTATTATGTACTCCGGCGAGTTGTTGCGGTAACTCGAGTCGATAAGCTACCGGTCCAATGCGTTCGATGATCTTAAACGGGCCTACGTACCTTGGGTTCAGTTTACCCCTTTTTCCAAAACGTATCACACCTTTCCAAGGTGACACCTTTAGCATAACCATGTCCCCGACCTGAAACTCTAATGGTTTCCTTCGGACATCGGCGTAGCTCTTTTGGCGACTGCGGGCTGTTTTTAATCTCTCCTTGATTTGCACTATCTTCTCAGTCGTTTCATGTATGATCTCGGGACCAGTTAATTGTCGATCTCCTACTTCATTCCAACAGATAGGAGATCTACACTTCCTTCCATACAATGCTTCGAATGGCGCAGCTCCAATGCTCGCATGATAACTATTATTATACGAGAATTCTGCTAACGGTAGATATTTATCCCATCCGTTTCCAAAATCGATCACACATGCCCTGAGCATGTCTTCAAGAGTCTGAATTGTTCTTTCACTCTGCCCGTCGGTCTGCGGATGATATGCGGTACTCATATCCAAACGAGTTCCTAGTGCCTCCTGTAGTGATTGCCAAAACTTTGAGGTAAATCTACTATCACGATCGGATATAATGGAAATAGGTATTCCATGCCTTGAAACAACTTCCTTTATATACAATCGTAATAGTTTCTCCATTCTATCTGTTTCCTTTATAGGCAAGAAATGTGCAGACTTGGTGAGACGATCAACAATCACCCAAATGGTGTCGTATCCCCAGGCAGTCTTTGGTAACTTCGTGATGAAATCCATGGTAATACCATCCCATTTCCATTCTGGGATTTCTGGTTGTTGAAGTAACCCTGACGGCTTTTGATGTTCTGCTTTGACTTTGGAACAAGTCAAACATTCCCCAACATATGTTGCAACGTCGGTCTTTAAGTTAGGCCACCAATAACGTGTCTTAAGATCTTGATACATCTTTCCAACTCCAGGATGTATCGAGTATCTTGTCTTATGTGCCTCGTTCAATATCAACTTCCTTAATCCACCCAACTTCGGTACCCAAATACGGTTTGCAAAATATCGAATTCCATCTTCCCGTATAACGAGTTGCTTCTCATACTTTTTCATTATTTCATTTCCTATATTTTCTTTAGTAAGTGCTTCTCGTTGAACTTCTTTGATTTGTGAGTTGAGATTCATGCGAATTTTTATGTTCATCGCTCGTACTCGAATTGGTTCTCGTTCCTTTCTGCTTAGTGCGTCAGCCACCACATTCGCTTTCCCGGGATGATAACGAATTTCACAATCATAGTCGTTTATTAACTCGACCCACCTACGTTGCCTCATGTTCAATTGTTTCTGATCAAAAATATGTTGAAGGCTTTTATGATCAGTAAACACAGTGAATTTAACCCCATACAAGTAGTGTCTCCACATCTTCAATGCAAACACGACTGCTCCCAATTCTAGATCATGCGTCGTATAATTTCGCTCGTGAATCTTCAATTGTCGGGATGCGAATGCAATAACTTTCTTCCGTTGCATAAGAACACAACCAAAACCTTGTCGCGAAGCGTCACAATATATTTCAAAATCATCGTTCCCTTCAGGTAACGATAAAATAGGCGCCGTAGTTAACTTCTTCTTCAGTAATTGAAATGCGTTCTCCTGCTCCGAGGTCCATTCGTATTTCTTCCCTTTTTGTGTTAATGCTGTCAACGGCTTAGCTATTCGGGAAAAATCTTGAATAAACCTTCTATAATAACCGGCTAAACCCAAAAATTGGCGTATCTGTGTTGGTGTCTTAGGAGTCTCCCATTTTTCAATAGCTTCAGTTTTTGCTGGATCAACCTGAATTCCTTTGCTATTAACAACGTGACCAAGAAATTGCACTTCTTTCAACCAGAAAGCACACTTAGAAAATTTAGCGTATAGCTGTTCTTTTCTCAACAACTCTAATATCAACCTTAAATGCTGCTCATGCTCTTGCTCACTCTTGGAATAGATAAGAATATCATCAATGAAAACGATAACAAACTTATCCAAATACGGACTACAAACTCGATTCATGAGGTCCATGAATACAGCTGGCGCATTTGTCAACCCAAACGGCATGACCAAAAATTCGTAATGACCATAACGTGTTCGAAAAGCAGTTTTCGGAATGTCCTCTTCTTTGACACGTAGTTGATGATAGCCCGATCTTAGGTCGATTTTCGAATAAACACATGATCCCTGGAGTTGATCAAATAAGTCGTCAATTCTCGGTAGTGGATACCGATTTTTGATAGTTAACTTATTTAATTCACGATAATCTATGCACATCCTAAAAGATCCATCTTTCTTTTTAACAAATAGAATCGGAGCTCCCCACGGTGAAGTACTTGGTCGTATGAATCCACGGTCTAGTAATTCTTTTAACTGACTTTGAAGTTCTTTTAATTCGGACGGTGCAAGTCTATATGGCGCACGAGCCACTGGTGCAGCTCCTGGTACTAAATCTATTTGAAATTCTACAGATCTAAATGGAGGTAATCCCGGCAATTCTTCCGGAAAAACTTCAGGAAAATCTCTTGCCACAGGCACGTCGTTGATGCACTTTTCTTTCTTTTCGACTTTATTAACATGTGCTAAAATAGCGTAACATCCCTTTTCTAAACACTTCTTGGCTTTCAAACAGCTAATGAGTTTTAGCTTTGAATTACCCTTCTCTCCATAAATCATCACCGGTATTTTATCCTTACCAGGAATACGAATTGCCTTCTTGGCACAAACAACTTCCGCTCCTATTTTGGACATCCAGTCCATGCCGACTATTACATCAAAACCTCCTAATTCCACGGGTATTAAGTCGATTTTAAACGTTTCTCCGGCTAGATTTATTTCACAATCACGACAAATTTTATCGGCTTTAATTAGTTTACCATTAGCTAACTCAATCAAGTACTTAGCATCTAGAGGTAATGATGAACAATTCAATTTAGTGTAAAAATTTATACACACGTAACTTCTATCGGCGCCAGTATCAAATAAAATAGATGCTGATAAGTTATTAATGGTAAACGTACCCGTAACAAGCTCCGGGTCTTCTCGTGCCTCTCTAGCATTAATAACAAACGCTCTTCCATGTGCAGGTCCGCCATTCTGATTCGGGCACTGGCTCTTATAGTGACCTTGTTTTCCACACCCAAAACAAGTAATGTTAGCCAAAGCAGTTCTATTTGCGTTGGTGGCAGGAGTCTTGTTACCATTTGTAACGAGAGCCTTACAATCTTCAGCAAGATGTCCCTGTCTATTGCATTTAGTGCACAACACACTACAGTAACCAAAATGATGTTTGTGACAACGGTTGCATAAAGGACTTTGTCCTTTATAACCAAAGCTTGAACCACCACCTGCACCTTGTATGGTTTCTTGTTTCTTAAAAGATTGTTGTTGGTTACCTCGATCATAATTTCCATTCCACTTTCTTTTGTTACCTGATACCTTCACATCAGTATTGGATGCTTTCTTATCCAGAATGACCTGATCCATTAACTCGTTCGCCATGGTTATAGCTTCATGAATTGTCTTAGGTTTCGATGCTGTAACGTTTGCCTTGACCTTTTTGGGCAAACCACCTTTGTACATTTCAATCTTCCGTGCTTCGGTTGGAACCAATTCAGGACATAGTAAAACCAATTCCATGAATCGCTGATTGTAGTTGGTGATTTCAGTACCAACCACCTTCAAACTTCGTAACTCATCTTCTAACTTAATAACCTCATTCCTTGGACAATACTCGGTGATTATCATCGCTTTGAATTCTTCCCATGGAGTATCATAAGCTACATCTCCTCCTACCGCCTTCACATAATTCTTCCACCATGTGAGTGCACTATCTTGTAAAGTGCACGATGCAAACTTGGTCATGTCTTTTTCATCACAACCACTGATTTTGAACACCGTCTCCATCTTTTCTATCCATCGGGTTAAACCGATCGGTCCTTCCGTTCCACTGAATGATGATGGCTTGCAAGCTTGAAACGTCTTGTAGGAGCATCCTACACGAGGATTTGGGTTAACTGCAGCAGCTCTTGCAGCTTCGACCCATAGCATTCTATCGTTCACTCGCTGGTTGATGAGTTCCTCGAGTTCTTGTTCCGTCATTCGATTCAATCGCGCCATTTCCTAATGAAAGAAAATAATTATTCACATGGAATATTATAGATGTAGTGTGTATTTATAGTACATTTATAGCTTGTTAATAATATGAACCAGGTATTATTATAAAAGCCTTTTCTTCTTATTAGCGTTTTATAATTATATCTTGGGTAGTACCTACCCGTTAATGTTCATACTTAATAGCTTAGTACAGAATCAATTACTACAATCTAAATAATACTTAACCATGGAAAATTATTGCATTTCATACTTCGCTATTTTACATATGCTTATCTTACATCAAACTTTAAGCAAACCACACTAATAATATTATACAAAACATTATATGATTCCATGGCTTAATACGGCAGTGCATCGTTCGGTCTATTTTCTAGGGCGTTTAGTTCCAATGAATGGCCTAACGCTTATCCTAGCTGTCTGCCTACGTTTTGGCTGAGGAGCCGAAGAACTAGATGCGGGGATAGCACTAATAGGAATAGCGGGAATAGGGGTGGTAGTGTTGAGTGGAATTGGTGCCACGTCATTCTCACTAAGTTCGGGATTTGAATTTTCTAATTCATTCGCTTTTCGTTTCTTTCCTTGATCGAATTTTTCTTTCGTAATTTCTAGTATTTCTTCCTCGGGTTCACTTTCTTCTTCGGGTTCACTTTCCTCTTCGGGTTCACTTTCCTCCTCGGGTTCACTTTCCGATTTTTCTATAGTTGGTTCATCCGGAAATTGTGAGTCTTCCCCAAAAATACCACTTTCGTCATCGGATATGTTAATGACTGAAACACAATCTGAAGGTTCTGATTCGGAGTCGCTGAATGTGATAATAAGTTTCGAGCCCGACATCTATCACATAACAACTAACCCATTAGTACTTACATAATATTTACATATAAATTTTTAACCAACAGTGATAAGCAATGGTTTTTAAAATCAGACCCGGTCAAAGTCCAGACTTTACTAATGTATCCTAACGACTTCTTGGTTAGACACACTAATGCAAACCTGGTTCGCTAAGAACCTGGCTCTGATACCACATGTCATAACCCGTCCTTAACTATAAGAACGCGTTAGATAACGTATGATTTCATTGCGAGGTATTGACCTCTATATGAGACATTTTTAAAAGAAAAACTGCATATATTATACATTACAAACCACAACCATTATTTTTGTTACAAGCTTAAGACAATAAAAAGAAGATTAACGTTTAGCGATAATCTTCTACTTACAAACTTTACAAATGATGACAACAACACGGTTTTTAGCATATTTTACAATACAACATCTCGGATATGCAGTTTTATTTTTGACACAAACATGCGTACGCAAGATCCTGGTTAGATCCAACATGATGCAGCGGAAGCTTTAGAAATCACCTGAGAATAGACATGTTTTAAAAAGGTCAACATAAAGTTGGTGAGATATAGGTTTAATGCCGGCAGCAATATATATATAGACCACAAGATTTCGTATATAAACAGTTTAATAAAAGTATTCTAAGTGGTTGAGCACTTGGTAACCATACTTAACATTTTCACGTCGCATATTCCCTTTAATATGAAATCTTACTACACCGTACCAAGTGTAGTCACAAAACGAAGTACTGTGCAACCGTTGAATACTGGTCGTCCAGTCCGGTTGGGGTTGTCAGGCCCGATAGATCTATCAACAGGATTCGCGTTTACAATACCGCTGTAAATATTAGTTACCAAGCTACAGGGAAGTATGCCAGTGGTACAACTCAACGTAGAACATATTTTTCAGTTACTTGTGTCCATATCGTAAAACATAAAATACATGTATTCTCATCCCGAAATATTTAGAGTTTAAAAGTGGGACTATATACTCACTCTTGTCTTGATGATATATATATTTTGACTCGGTCTTCCGGTTGATATCACGAACCTATCCATATATAATATATCAATATGTTTTCATTTTAAAACAAACGTTATATATATATATACTTGTTATACTTTTAATACTTTGAATATTTCCTTAGTCCGAAGTTAGCTGTCCGAGGTTAGCAATTCAATTTTTAATGGTTCATTTTTTTAGATGTTTAATATACCCGCAATAAATAAAACCCCCAACGAAATAAATAAAACCCCAACGTATATGTATTGGTCGAGATTAATCTTGACCCATGGTACCGGTGTTGTCAAATGACGTGTTGCGTACATAAAGTACCGGTGTTGTCAAATGACGTGTTGCGTACAATCATGGGATCTTATGATTAATCTTCTCGTGTTGCTTACGGGTGATCCTGAACCATATGAAATTGAATTATGAGTACATATATATAAAATATCATGTTATCTTAGAAGTATGTGATTTTATGTAAATTTTTCCAATGAATCCCGAAGTTGAAAATGTCTAGGATAGCCAATTTTGTTTCGGTCATAGTTTCTTCGTTACAAGTCCGTTTTCGTTGATTCAAATTGCCATCTTCTTGGATCGAGTTCTTCTTTAAGACTATGAACTGTAAATACCTTGGTTTGTATTCAAAATCATACGGCATAAGTGAAAGTTTAGTGAAACATATGAAGTTAAACATTTTTGTTACAACAAAATCATTTAATGACCATTTTTCCAAAAATACTTATACTTTGAAAAACCAAGTTTTACCTTGTTAAATTAACATATAAATAAGTTATGTTACATGTCTTGAAGTATTTTAAAAGTTAAGTTAGAAGGATCTATTTAATTTGCAACAAGTTTGAAAACATTCAAACTATGTTCTTGTTGTTAAACTTGTATACCACAAAATATGATAGCTATATATATATGAATCGAATAAGGTTATGAACATAGATTCTACCTCAAGTTCCTTGGATGAAGTTGCTGTAAAAGAGAAGTAAGAAGCTAGAATCAAAAGGGTGATAGAAGTGGATGAAAGATTGGAAGTAAGTTGGTGTTCTTGGAGGGTTTTCTTGAAGTGTTTTTGTATGGTTTTCTTTATGGTGTTTAAGTAAGGTTTTTATGGCTAGATCTTCTTGGTAAGTTACTGAATTGTTATGGAGTTCAAAGGGTAAGAGAGAATGTGTGTTTAGCTTAAGAAATTTGAAGTTAAAATGAATGAAAATGATGATACATATAAGCTAAAAAAAATGTGGCCTTTAGTATACATGGACAAAATTTCAAGTGATAATTTTATGTATCTAGTCCTAATTGCTTCCAAGTTCAATTACCTAGCCCTCATGGCATGAATAATGGCTGGTTAGGTGGTGATTTTGATGTGTATTTACTATTAGTAAATACGTATAGGAGCTTGGTATGATACGAGTACAAATACTCTAGGTATACGTATAGAAATTTTGTGAAAAATGGAATGAGGATTCAAATATAGCTATCTTTTGTGAATACACTTATATGGTTTTATGTATTTAAGTCTTTAAAAGTGATTAAATACATTACTTATACAATATATGTATAAACATTATATGTCTTAAGTATTTATGTCAAATAACGTTACGTATAGTTATCGTTTTGAAAACTTAAGTTAGTAGTTTCAAAATACACATATAACTTGTTGTTATTAATACAAAATGAGATATTAAAACATTTATTAATCATGTTAAATATGTATATATACATTTATATACACAAACGTATAATTATCATATATTGTATAGTTCGTGATATCATCGGTCAAACTAGACGGTCAAACGTTGTGTAAAACTCTTTTCGGAAATATAAGTCTCGACAAATTGGATTGCTTATCATGTTGGCAAGGTTTAATTTATGTAAATATTAATCTTATAAGTATAGTATGATCGAAAAAGTGCGGGTCGTTACACATGTATTCTCAGTCCCAAAAATATATATTGCAAAAGCATTTAAAAAGGGAGCAAATGAAACTCACAATACTGTATTTTGTAGTAAAATACATATGACGTCATTGAACAAGTGTAGGGTTGGCCTCGGATTCACGAACCTATATCAGTAATATATATTAAAACATATAATCACATAATTCCATCTAATAATTATATAGTATTTATTTATTTATTAAGTATTTTATAATATTCGTACCCAATTCTAATTAAGATATATATATATATATTCATATATATACTTTATTTATACTATATTTTTAATTATATGTTACATATATTTATTTTGTAAAATAATTAATATTCATACATATGCCTATATTAATATATGTATATAAGTAATTAGTAAAAATCAGTAGTTTGTTATATGTAATATAATATTTATATATTTAATGTTAATAGGTTTATTCTAAAATTTTATGTAATACTAATATCATTATATCATGTATCAAATATATTTTTATGTATCTAATATCTATTTGAATAAATAATGTTAATAATAATTATTTCAATAAGAGTCATGTTAATGATAAGAATAATAATAATAATAATAATGGTAAGAGTAATACTACCTCAAAGAAGTAGTCCTTAAAAAAATTGCCCAAGCCCGGGTTTGAACCCGTGACCTTCCGCTAACCCGATAACACTCTATACCACTCCACCGTTCTTGTTTTTCTGTTAGTGTACGAATCTAATATCTATATATCTAGTATCTATCTGTTTTCATCTTTCTCTTCTAAAACTCAACTAAAATCCTTTGGCCCAACAGCAAGTCACTTGGCCCAGGAAGTATTAATCAAGCCCAATGGTCTGTTATTGTTGTTTAATAAATAAATAACAAAAAAATTGCAGCAAGCCAGGATCGAACACCAGACCTTTCGTTTACACACAAACACCCAAACCAGTTGGACCATTTTGTTTTTCTGAAATTGTAACACCCTAAATATATATAACTCGTTTTTTTGTTTATCTTCTTCTTCACAAACTAAACCCATCTTCTTCAATTCATTACCACCATTCCATAGTCATTCTTACAAAGACATCATCTTCAATTTATTATTAACATAGTATCATCTCGTCTTCATTATTGTAAAATCACGAGTATTATCTCTTTATCCTTCGTGGATCATCACCAACATAAAATCACAACACCTCGTCATCATTATTTCTTCATTATCATCACCATAATTCTTTCATATAACATCATTGATGTGCGTAGGGGTGTATACAAAATAGTTATATTTTTACTACGAAATACGACGAAATATGGTACAAGTTTTAATTAATTTATTTACAAATGGGATATACCTAAACTCTGCTACAACACTATAGGCAGTGTACCTAGTCGAAGAGTAGTATAGTTTTTAGTAAGTCCGGTTCGTTCCACAGGGAGACGACTTATTTTACACTATATTTTTAAACAGTTATATTTGTACAAAATATATATAATTATATATAATAATATATAAAAGGGGGTTTACCGTTTAATGATCGATTTGTCAATTTTATATTTTAAGTCACAATTAAAACCTAATGCAAAATATAAATGACGATAATTAAAGTAAATAAAATAAAAGTATTATGCTTATTTAAACTTCCGTAATTATGATGTTTGACGTGTTGATTTAAGTTTATTACCATTGGTTAATTGTCCTTTTTCCTGGATTATTCGATATGTCCATCTGGTTTTTGTCCATAACAGTCCATCAGTCATAAATATAAAGTGCGAGTGTCCTCGTCAAATTATCCTTATATCCGAAGTCAAATATTCCAACTAATTGGGGACTTAAACTATAATTACACCAATTTTCCTTGTATGTAATTCACCCCTGTTTTAATAAGTCCATTAACTATTAATCCATTCCCGTGTCCGGTTAAATGAACGATTATTATTACTTATAAATATCCCGCCCATCGTGTTCGATCGAGTGTATGTGGTTATTTATAGGTACGTCTAATTGTAATTTTTATATTAAATTAACGAACTATCATTCAATTAAACAAATATAAAGATCATTAATAGCCCATAGTCCCATTTCCACAAGTGTCGTTCTTTTGTCCAAACCCCAATTATGGTCCATAGCCCAATAACCCCATCTTTAATATTTAGTCCAACATCATGATTACTTCGGCTTAAATAAGCATAATATTAACTTAAGTATGAGACATTAATTTAAAAAGGAGAACATAACTTACATTGATTATTTATCGCGTAGTTTTACACGAACAGAACTTCGACTTCAAAACCCGTAAAATAACCTTTACATTACCCAAACTAATCTAATATAAAACTAACCTATATATATATATATATATATATATATATATATATATATATATATATATATATATATATATATATATTAATTATACAGATGGAGTATTATTGTGGATGGTGTAAAGAATTTGATCAGTTCGTTGGCTATTTATAATACTTGGCCTGAAAATTCCCTCCATGCGATCGCACGGAAATGCTGCCTTCTGGCCATGCGATCGCATGGCCACCCTGGATCCAGCTGTTTTGCTTTGTTTCTAGTTTGTTGACATAATTTAATAAATATATATAATATATATAATATATATAATTATATATATATTATATTATATTCTTGTGCATAGTAGACTTGTAATTTTAGGTCCGTTGCGTCGCGCGTTGATCGTTGGCTCAGGTCCTGGTTCTGGATTTTCGAACGTCCTTTTGTACTATTTAATATCTTGTACTTTGTGTTTTGCAATTTGTAATTTGCACAAAAAATTATTTTCCTTAACTCCCAAAATCCGCGCAAGTCTTTAACTCACTTTTAGTGGCACTTTTGAGTGCACTATGGCTTTAGTGGCACTTTTCAGGCTTTAGTGGCACTTTTTCTTCAATTCTTTAATCTTCGTGTTTTGTCTTCACATTTATTTATTTAAACGATTACAACTTAAAAATAGAATAATTACAACTAAAAACTTTACATATTGGGATGATATTGTGACTAAATATATGTTCGTTTGGAGCACTTATCAAATATCCCCACACTTGAGCGTTGCTTGTCCTTAAGCAATACAGAACTTGAAATTAAATCACACGAATCACTTCTTTATTCTTCACACTTTATACATTATTGATTTTGATACGGCGGTATAAACAATGATAGTAACGATGTGGTTTACAGTCCCACATGACTATAAAAATTTAGATCCTTAAGGAAATTGGATCTTTATGAAAACATTTGATCTTTTGAAAATTCATTCTAGCTTTTACCCTAGATAAGTTTTCAGGAATAACCCTTCACCGGTGTTTGCAAAATGTTTTTGTGGGTTTGGTGGGTTTCAGATTTGAAAATTTTAGCTCAAAACTTATGGTTTTGTGTCACCCACTTGCTAACCTTGTATTAGGAAAACAACACGTCCAGTATACTTGCTCCGTATATTACCTTTCGGTAAACTACGTCCGGTTGTAAAGGAAAGCGTTGAACAAGCAACTGTTAAGGCGATGTCTAATGACATGCAGATGTTCATGGTCCACAACGTGTCGGATGCAATTACTATCCTTTGTAGGAGAAATAGTAAAGATCACCCTATAATTTTTCGGTCTGGCACAAGGTCCTGTCTTTGACCATGCTATGCAACCACCATTCTTACGGTTGGCACCTAATTTGGTTCAGGTGACCTAATGAATTCTGATGAATTCTCAGGATTTTACGTTCAATGGTAATGAACGCATTGAAAATAGGTTTTCAGAAAACAAATCGGTTTTAATTTGATCAAAATATTTTCTCGTTCAAGCTCAAGTTTAGATATCATTGAATTCCATGAGTTTGTAATTCTCAATCTTTAGAGTCAATCTCAAGGATTGAGTAATATCAGTCTTAAAAGCTGAATTTTTATCTTTAAGGAGATTATCCTTTCTGGGGGTCTGATTCATTAGTCTTATCAAGCTAATTTGCACGGCGCCCTCCCCATTTTACGAGACAGATCATCTCATGGTTAGGATAAGTCTGACCACTTGGCGACCCTGTTTGATGCTGAGGTCCGTGGATTTCCTGCTGATTTTAGAGATGACTTTTCTAGATTTTTTGTCAACCTACAGCTGGTCTGGACGACAACTTCCTGACCTAAATCAAGAAGCACGTGTCTTTTTCGGAAGACTTTACTTCCTTTTAATGATGGAATTGATTCATCGTATAGATCCATCTTTCTTTCAAATATATTACAGTAAATCGGGTAAAACTGATTAGTATCGTCCAAAACAAAAGCACCTGCAATAACTTTATAGAAACATGTGATAAATAGTTTTTTAATTGAATAACTTGGTACATTCTCCCCACACTTAGTTTCTTTCTTTGCCTTTTTATTCTCTTTTATTCCATTTTAAATGAATTCAAGTGTTTTAGGGTGTTTCTCAATTTATGTCCTTTCCGAGGTAACGATAATTTCGGTATTAACACCTAGTTTTCATCGTTCATAAATATGTATAAACATGATTTTGAATTCATTTATTTGAAAATTTTTAAAATTTTCACAAAATTTGGTAAATAAACCAAGTGCAAACCCGAGAGAATTTATAACCCTTCCCCACACTTGAGATCATGCAATGCCCTCATTTGCATGAAATCAAACTATAATTATAAATTTACGAGGGTGATAAGTGTAGAAAAGTGATTAAAAATACCCAGTTTGTAATTACAAAGCTCGTCGAATGATAGATGGCGCGCCTCATCGTTCATTCCTTCTTGTTTTATCACACATGTTTTTCTTCAAAAACGGTTACTTTTCTAAACTGTTTGCTAATCTTTGAAAATGCGTCTTTTACCCTAACTTATTATGCATGTTTATTAACGAGTTATGCACTAACCCGAACCCCGAATTTAACGTTAAGTGGGGTTAGACTTCCCCATACTTAGCTGACGACATGTGAAGTCGGTAGAATAAGTTCCACGAATTAAAATAGTGAGCTAGTTATTTACATCTCGGGTGGTATAAAATATATCAATGGGTTTAAAGTTTAGATCCACCCGATCGCCACTACTTAATTCTTTTTTAAGTGTAACTTTTAGTAAATGGATATGTCTCTTTTCTGGTTCTTGGTCAAATGGATCGATATACACCGACATACATATTTCTATAGGGTGGACAATTCCTAACATTTCCTTTCGTTCATTCTCGGGATCAAAGTTTTCACCTCTATTACCCAATTGGGTGGAATTCAAGGTGTCAATATCTATTACAGCTTGTAGTTCATCTTTGGTAGATGACTCGTCTATTGAGAATATTGGGTTGGAAGGTTGTGGAATGGTGAATTTCGGGATCGAAGCAAATTCTTCTTCATTAATGGTACTTATCGGTCCCACCATTTTAGTCTCGGGGGTAAAATTTTCAACGTTATCATTTTTCCAAGAGTACCAATTTGTTGTAAGACCCAAATATTTCACCGTACATATGTGTAAATATGATCTTTGAAGTGTGGGTGTTCGTTTCATAATTTAAAAAGAAGGCAGAAACTGGTCTGGGCGCTTGGAGCGCCGCGCGGCCTTTTGGCGCGCCGCGCGGCCTTTTGGCGCGCGGCGCCACTGGTCTGTGACAGATTCCCTCCTTTTTAAATTAGATATTTTGGGGGTAAATTGGTAAAATCACATGGGGTCCGACTTTAAGGCCCTAAACCAGTTGTTGGGCCTCATTAACTCCATTTCCACCTACATCAACCTCATCCATTCAATTTTAGAGAGAGAGGGTTTGTCTAGAGTGAGAGAGCTCAAAATAAGGAAGAAGAAGGTTGAATCGGGTCTAAGTGCAAGCTTTAAAGTTGTCCATCTATCCTCTAGCTTCGTTTTGGTAGTAGTGGTATGCTCTAATCTTAACTTCATTGTTTAATTTGATTAATGGTTAGGGTTTGGGGTAGATGATGAACTTAAAACCCATTTGTGGGTAAATTGGGTGAAATTGGGTCATGTAGACTCAAAGATGACTAACTAGGGTTTTTCAAGTATAAATTGTTGTTTATAAGCCTTAATTAGTTAGTAAAATTGCTAGCACACCTATATGTATGTAAGTGGGCATTGTGTGGGTTAGTGGATGACCCGACATGGGTGTGTTGACCTTAAATTGGTCAAACGGGTCAAAATGGACCTAGGTTAGTTAATGTTTGTGATTAATGCATAAACCTTGTGTTGAAGGGTGTTTTAAACCTATCTTGGCTAATGTTAGGGTTTTGGTGTGAATTGACCCAATTTTAGGGTTAAGTGTCCAAATGGGTCAAAATGACCTAGTAATGGTGAGTGTGTGAGTTTGACCAACTTGAATGAATGATTGATTATATGTACATTGTAATAGGTGCGTTACCTTGAAGTTTCAAGCTTGGTTTATCAATTCACCGAAGGCGTAAGGTGAGTGGAATAATTATATGTGTAGGTATATAATGTATTTATTTGTTGTAGCGTGAGATGTGAAGTGCCGATGTGCTAAGACACCACATTTCACGTGACGAGTGAAGTGTCAATGTGCTAAGACACCACTCAAAGCAATGTGACGGGTGAAGTGTCGATGTGTTAAGACGCCACCCAGGGTGAAGTGTCGATGTGTTAAGAAACCACCCGGAGTGAAGTATCGATGTGCTAAGATGCCACTCCAAGTAAGTTGAAGGGTGAAGTGCTGATGTGTTAAGGCGCCACTCGAGGTGAAGTATCGACGTATTAAGATGCCACCTCAAGTAAAATGAAGAGTGAAGTGTCGAAGTGTTAAGACGCCACTCGGGGTGAAGTGTCGACGTGTTAAGACGCCACCCAGGGTGAAGTATCGACGTGTTAAGATGCCACCCGTGGGGTTAGTGTACGAAGTGTTAAGTGCACTAATGGTAGTTATGAACTCCGACGGTCTTTAAACACCGTTCCTTGTTCGATTGGTTAACCATGGTTATTGTGTTGTAGAGTAAGCATATTATATTTGTTCAAGTTAAATATGCTATTGTTATGCTAGTTGGTTATTGGAGGTTATAGCTTGTATTTATGACGATAAGCTAATTGTGTTTGCTAGCATGTATACGGTATGCGTGTAAGTGTTTGCAAATAGATATATTATATATGTATGTGTGTAATTATTGCATTCACTAAGCATTAACTTACCCTCTCGTTGTTTACCATTTTATAGGTTCCGGTGTGGATAAGGGTAAGGGCATACGGTTGGATTAGAGATTCCCGCTTGTTAGGGGACGCTTTTTGGATTGAGTTAGCTTTTGGAGTTTGACCGAGACTTGGGTAGTTTAACCCCAAACACCGTGCTCGTAGTGTCGTTTGGAAATTAAACTCACGTGGTCGAAACTCAAACTTTTGTATGAAACTCGTAAAACGGCCGATGTGGGCCCTACTTTGTAAAACTTATTTTATGTTTGAATCGTGTTAGTTTTACATATTGGAACTTGTTGTTAAAAGCGTTTCGTCTAAAGATGTCGGGAAGTGGCCAATCTTTTTCACGTTTAAAGACTTTTTGGACAAACAAGTTTGGCGCGCCGCGCCATTTGCTGAACAGAGAAATAATTTTTTCTTGTGATATTTCAAGCGGGTTTGTTCGTGGTTTGGTTTGGGTTTTGTTACATTTGTCACCCTTACTTCTTCTTCATCCATTGATGGATCGATGATTTCATCGGTAGAGGCTAATGTGTCGATATGTTGTGAAATTGGTAAAGCTGAATAAAAAGTATCATCGGGATAATTGGTGATTTCGGAGCTCTCGAATTCATCAAAATTCGATGATATGAGATTTTCTTGCACAATACTCCTCAGATCAACAGGTGTGTAATCTGATAGAGTTTCAGTTTGCCGATTTACAAACTCTCTCATTTGTTCATTTTGAGCATCGAGTTCTTCGAGTTTGATTTTCATATTGTCTAAAAGATTTTCAGACACATAATGTTCTTCGTCTTCTGGTTGTTGAGTTTGGATATATTCTTGGGAATAATCTCAATTTGAATTGTATTCTTCATAATCATTCCATTCAGGTTCTATGGGTGCATAATTTTCCATAGGAACGTAATAAAAACATTTCCATGTTGAGTGATAATCTCCACATATTTCACAACCAGTTATCGTTTCGTCATTCGTGATCCAAGATTGACCGAATGAATTTTCATCAACACTCGTTTGAGAGTATTGATTTAATTGATTTCGCATGTCAGAAAGAATTTCCAACATATTCTCAAAATTTTCCATAATACACTTTTTACCAAATTTTAGCTACAATGTGGTGCATTTACTAATTATCCTATTAGTTATAAAACTAAAAATTATATAAGTTATCAAATTAATAGACTTTTCTGCTTTTGCCCACGTTTCGAATATCCAATAGATGCAGCAGGTAGCCAGGACCCTTTAAATCGGAAGCCCACAACTCGCCACTAACAAATCCAACTATTACTACGAACCATAAAATTTGGATGTCTATCAATTTAACTACTTAAATAATTTTTCGTTTTGAAATTTTAGAGAAGAAATAGAAAAAATTCTAAGTCCTAAAAACTAGAGCGTCGAGAAATAAGAAAGAAAAAGAGCGCGTTGAAAAACGTCGAAAAATAAAAGGTCGAAAAATAAATGTCGAAAAACAAACAGTCGAAAAATAAAAATAAGAAAATAAAGCGTCGAAACTTAGTATTCTAAAAACTAAATATTAAAACTTATGTCTAAAGGTATTAAAGCTTAAAAGGAATTCTATATCCAAAACGGCAATAACTTAAAAAGTACTGAAATTTTAAAATGGCGTCGCAAAATTCTAAAGTACCTAAATCTTAGTCTAAAGAAAAGGCACTTAAGGGATTTTACGGCAAAGTCTTAAAAGCTAAAAATAAAGTAACTACGGCAAAATACTAGTCTTAAAACTAATTACGAACGATAAATGATAAAATTACAATTTTTATAAAAATATTATTTTTATATTATTATATCAAAATATTAATCTATATATTTAATAATAATAAATAAACTTAAAATTACAAATTATAAACTAAAACCAAAATTATAAACTAATTAAAACCCTAAGTAATAATAATTATAAATTAAAAACCCTAACTGCATTTATGGCGTACCAGGTCAGACGTGTCAGACCACCCCATGCGATCGCATGGGGTTTAGGCTGATGGGTCATGCGACCACATGGCTTGTCAGTCCAGGTTTTTTTTATTTTTTTTTATTTTTAGATTTTATATTGTTTTTCTAAAAATTATAAATAAATATATTTATACAAATATATATTAAAAATATAGCATTTCGCCGCTTCCCCGGCAGCGGCGCCAAAAATACTTGATGTGCGTAGGGGTGTATACAAAATAGTTATATTTTTACTACGAAATACGACGAAATATGGTACAAGTTTTAATTAATTTATTTACAAATGGGATATACCTAAACTCTGCTACAACACTATAGGCAGTGTACCTAGTCGAAGAGTAGTATAGTTTTTAGTAAGTCCGGTTCGTTCCACAGGGAGACGACTTATTTTACACTATATTTTTAAACAATTATATTTGTACAAAATATATATAATTATATATAATAATATATAAAAGGGGGTTTACAATTTATTGACCGGTTTGTCGATTTTATATTTTAAGTCACAATTAAAACCTAATGCAAAATATAAATGACGATAATTAAAGTAAGTAAAATAAAAGTATTATGCTTATTTAAACTTCCGTAATCATGATGTTTGACGTGTTGATTTTAGTTTATTACCATGGGTTAATTGTCCTTTGTCCTGGATTATTCGATATGTCCATCTGGTTTTTGTCCATAACAGTCCATCAGTCATAAATATAAAGTGCGAGTGTCCTCGTCAAATTATCCTTATATCCGAAGTCAAATATTCCAACTAATTGGGGACTTAAACTATAATTACACCAATTTTTCTTGTATGTAATTCACCCCTGTTTTAATAACTCCATTAACTATTAATCCATTCCCGTGTCCGGTTAAATGAACGATTATTAGTACTTATAAATATCCCGCCCATCGTGTCCGATCGAGTGTATGTGGTTATTTATAGGTACGTCCAATTGTAATTTTTATATTAAATTAACGAACTATCATTCAATTAAACAAATATAAAGATCATTAATAGCCCATAGTCCCATTTCCACAAGTGTCGTTCTTTTGTCCAAACCCCAATTATGGTCCAAAGCCCAATAACCCCGTCCTTAATATTTAGTCCAACATCATGATTTCTTCGGCTTAAATAAGCATAATATTAACTTAAGTACGAGACATTAATTTAAAAAGGAGAACATAACTTACATTGATTATTTATCGCGTAGTGTTACACGGACAGAACTTCGACTTCAAAACCCGTAAAATAACCTTTACATTACCCAAACTAATCTAATATAAAACTAACCTATATTATATATATATATATATATATATATATATATATATATATATATATATATATATATATATATATATATATACATATATATATATTAATTATACAGAGGGAGTATTATTGTGGATGGTGTAAAGAATTCGATCAGTTCGTCGGCTATTTATAATACTTGGCCTGAAAATTCCCTCCATGCGGTCGCATGGAAATGCTGCCTTCTGGCCATGCGATCGCATGGCCACCCTGGATCCAGCTGTTTTGCTTTGTTTCTAGCTTGTCGACATAATTTAATAAATATATATAATATATATATAATTTATATAATTATATATATATTATATTATATTCTTGTGCATAGTAGACTTGTAATTTTAGGTCCGTTGCGTCGCGCGTTGATCGTTGGCTCAGGTCCTGGTTCTGGATTTTTGAACGTCCTTTCGTACTATTTAATATCTTGTACTTTGTGTTTTGCAATTTGTAATTTGCACAAAAAATTATTTTCCTTAACTCCCAAAATCCGCGCAAGTCTTTAACTCACTTTTAGTGGCACTTTTGAGTGCACTATGGCTTTAGTGGCACTTTTCAGGATTTAGTGGCACTTTTTCTTCAATTCTTTAATCTTCATGTTTTGTCTTCACATTTATTTATTTAAACGATTACAACTTAAAAATAGAATGATTACAACTAAAAACTTTACATATTGGATGATATTACGACTAAATATATGTTCGTTTGGAGCACTTATCAATCATCTATCATCTCATCATCATCAAAAATCATTCCGCGACCTTTCATCACCGAAGCATCATCATCAATATATCATCATCAATCATCGAAGCATTTCACATCACCATCATTGTCTTCCTCCATCATCATTGTAATCATACATCATTGAGTCATCATGAACTCATAATCATTATAAACAGAATAGAGCAGTAGTTGTAAACAGCAAACGGGTTGCCATGGTGATGATAAAGTGGTTGTGATGGTGGTTTGGTTTTCGTAAAACAAAATGGTGAGGTGTCGATGGTGAGGTGGTTAGTGATGGTGATTGTGCCGGACAGAAAACAGAAACCACAGAGATGAATGTGGATTGATGGTGGTCTCGGTGGTTGAGTCGATGGTTGTGGGGTGGCGGTAGCAGTAGGAAACAACAACAAATAAAATGGGTTTCGAAGGTGGGTTTTGGGTTGTTGTTTTACTCGACCAAAACAGAAAAAAAAATAAAGTAGCAGCAGCAGCGAATAGCATTATCGAGTGGTTCACGACGGTTTCAAGGTGGTGGTGTTTGTGGTAGGGTGGTGATGGTTGTCAAAGGAGAAGAAGGAGAGTGGTAATCGAGTATGGTGGTTCTTGGGTCGAATTGAAGTAGGATAAGGTTCTCATGCAATTGTTTGTTTTACTTCATCTCCCGTAACATAAATATATAGGTGTATATATACCTTATATTTAAACATAATATTAATAATGATTTATAATAATGATAGGATAGTAATTGCAAATTTTCAAAGAAGCATAGTACATCATAGTGGGTTGATGGGTTTGATAGAATAGAAAGAAAGGGATAGGAAACAGAAAGTGGTGGATGGTGTTTTCAGGGGGAAAAAAATAAACAAATAAATAAATAATTAGTGAATGGTAAGGTTTATAATAGGGATGATGATGGTAGGGTAATTAAGACTCTTCAACAATTATATCTGTACAATCTTTTGAATTAGGAAATTGAAATTTTTTTTGCAAGTGGTCGTTGTTTGTATCTATCTCATCTAACTTATATAATAAAGTTATGTGCACATTTCAAACTAATTCAATCATAATATTAATATAATATTAATAATAATAATATAATAATTAATAAAGAAAAATCATGTGCAGAATAGAATTGAAAACAGTTAAGCCATCGGTCGACATAAAATTTAGGATATTATTTCGTGTCCATTGCTAAACAGTTAAAATATAAAAGTGTTCCTAAAAATCCCAAAATTTTAAATTAAGTCCATTTATTTATTCCTGTCATTATGGTATAAAATTCGGTCATTAATTTATTATATAAAAATTACATCAACTGTCCCTCTCATTTATGGGTGAAATATAAAAAGTGTTAAAACTCAACAAATAGTTCCTAAATACATTTTTAATAAGCCTAAAATTTATAGAACTCATTTTCATATCACCGTTTATTTTAAAATTACGTAAGTTTAAATTTAACTTGCTTAATATCAATCAAAACATCAAACGAGTATTACAATCATTTAATATTTATTTTTAATATACCTTATTTATATATAGAGAAATATTTTAAATAATAATTATTATAATATCCTATTTTTATTTTATTAGTTTTTAATAACAACAATATATAATACTTCAAATTATATTTCAAGTTATTATTTATATATCCATGCACACATATCTATTTATAATTAATTGTTCGTGAATCGTCGAGCGCAGTCGAAGGTCAATTGAATATATGAAACAGTTCAAACTTTTTGAGACTCAACCTTACAGACTTTGCTTATCATGTCGAAACCATATAAAGATTAAGTTTAAATTTGATCGGAAATTTTCGGGTCGTCACAGTACCTACCCGTTAAAGAAATTTCGTCCCGAAATTTGATCGAGATCATCATGGCTAACAATAAGAATGTTTTTCTAACAAATATGAGCTGATAAATAGAGTTTTATTACTGTTGAGTAATATGGATAAGATAATTTGATTACTCAAAGCATATGAGTGAAGTTATCACAAAAGAGTGAAACAAAGAAGTAAAGATTTAGCGTTTGACGTAGTCAGGGTTGAATTCTAGAATTCAAAGGATTTAAAAGAAAATCTTGGAAATCTATAAGATCTGATTCTTCGGGATTTAAGGAAATTAGGATCCTCTTTAATTAAATGCGATCATCTGTCTTGATTGCTCTGTCTGATTTTTCTACTATAAATGAAACTCTTTCGTTCCATTTTTTTTCATCACTCCTATACTTTCTTCCTTAATTCATTCTTCCAGAGATTTTGAAAATGCTAAATCCAGTTTTGATCCTTATCCTTATTCTGATAATCGCTTCTGTCTTCCTCCTTTTTCATCTACCACCGGAGGAATTTGTTTAATTCTACTATGCTCTTGGGATTATAGTAGTTCTAATTCTCCCGTGTCTTTATATTGCTATAGAATTGATATGCACGGGTTGTAATTTCGGTGTTGTTATTGGGCTTTATATTCTCCCTTATATTTCGGTGCTCTATGCTTTTGTTTTCTCTTCCCGACTTTAATTCAAGCGAATAATGGTCCAGAATTTGTAGGTATGAAATTCGGAATGAACATATCTAACGTTCTAAGAGAGAGATTGTAATAGCACAATCTTGATTGGTTAAATTACCAGAATATTCTGGAAAATATCGAATATGTTTAGAGGTTAAGTAGAATACATGAGTCGTGTAACATGGCACATGATGACGTTATGATCTGTGAATCATCACGTTCCATTTAGAAACTCAGCATGAATTACTGTAATATAATCACGTTGATCAGGTGTCATTATATTATACTAACTCATGCTTCAGTTCCCAACACTACTTCAAAAATATTCCTATTTTAAACTCGAAAGTTTCAGAATTTAGAAACTAAAATAGTTTCTTTTATGATGTAATGCAGATAGCGCGAAGAGGTAAATGATTTCAGATAAGAATAATTATGGAAATATCTTCAGAAATATGGAGGATATTTATAACGAAAGATACGATGATATCTTAGAATTTCTAATATTAGAGAATGATGAAGAATATTGTTCGTAAGGGTTTGGAGTCAGAAGCAAGGTATTTGATAATGACTTTAGCAGATACTGAATCATTTGGATTCTTTGAAGGCAGGTTCAGTCTCTGTGATTTGTCCACAGCTTCCTTCACACTTTGATCAATCCGTTTTCCAGTACTAAATTTTTTTTTTGTTTGAGCTTTTCCAATCTACAATTCTTTGTTATCAAACTTCTGACCGTAATTGCTGTCTACCGTCCTTGCCAATTCATCAGCCTTTTTCAAAACTTCTTAGTACTGATTCGTAGGCTGAGGTGTTTTTCAGAAACTTCACATTCGCAGTTTGTAAGTCTTGAAGATAGACATTATATGTATATATATAACTGTTGAAGTAGAACGCTGCGAGATTTTAAAATACTGATTGCTGATTCCCGGTAATTGGCATGGCAATTCTTGTAACAAGATGCGGATGAGTATATGATAGAGTTTTAATGAATAAATATAATGACTTTTCGAAGAGGCTAAAGTCAAAGGGTAATGAAGTTGCTGGTACATCTGCTGATAATGTGGTGGAATATAAAAGGTTCCCCGGTAACAATGACGACAAGGGTAATCGTATATATCAAGGTTATAATAAAACTATTTCGGATGAAAAATTGAAGTTCACTTGTTGGAGCTGTGACATAATTTGCTACTCTGAAAAGGAATCGCAAGTTAATTTTTGCTAATAAATGCCAAAGGATCTGTTGCGGCTACGTGTTAAACTTTTACTTAGATTCTGAGTGTTTTTAGGTGCATATCTATATGCATCAATCTTTTCTTCCGTAGATGAAGTGCGGTTGATTCATCCTATCGATTGAGGTATTTTTAAGGATCATGAAAGGTTTGAACGTAGATTGTAACCGTCAAGATACAAATGTGGTTTAAGATGAAATCAAGTGGCAAACTTGAAGAATTGTTTAGTTTCATATGTTATAATCAATATTTTAATTCATTTTAATTGTACAATGTTGGTAGTCGACAGTTAGCAATTCAATAATTCATATATAATTTAATATATAATATTTGAGTTAATTAATACGTATCGTGACCCGTGTACATGTCTCAGACTCGATCACAACTCAAAGTATATATATTATTGTAGAATCAACCTCAACCCTGTATAGCTAACTCTATCATTACTGCATATAGAGTGTCTATGGTTATTCCAAATAATATATATAGATGCGTCGATATGATATGTCAAAACATTGTATATGTGTCCCGATATTTAAAGTGCGTAAAATAAATAACGGAAATTAAATGACGATAAATAAAATTGCGAGAATATAAATTGCGATAATTAAATTGCGATAAATAAATGTAATAAGGAATTAACAGTTAGCTAGGAACAGTTAGCTAGGATTTTGTTAGCGTGGATTCTTAATAGAATTTCTCATAGTTAATTCGTTTGTTTCTAACAAATTTTATTTTGTCCAATGTTTTCTTCATTACGCCACTTGTTGGATTCTGGTAAATCAAAATCCAAATATAAAATTGGATGAAAATGGATATTCTACGGTGAACGGATACGTATATCGATGGTTGTAAGTAGGATAGTGAATGACTGTTGAATCAGCATTCGAATAATGTACAGTGTAATTTATTAATGTGAAATCTAAATATTCCTCGGGTATTACCTACCCGTTAAAATATTTTCACCATTAACAGTTTGTATAAAAGAATTTTTAATTACAATCTTTATGAAAAAAAATATATATACATATATATTTTCTTCAGATGTAATCATGGATTTAATGAGTCAATATGATATTAAACTCATTTGATTTACCGTTAGAACAAGAATATATAATCTCTAAAACATTAGAGATTACATAATCGCCATGTCAAACGAAGATAAATGATGTAGAACGATTCGCAGATTGATGATTATGCTCGAGGTACATAATGAGATGTTGAGGTGTGTGATGTTGAACTTGGGTTGTTGGTGGTACTGGTATTGATGTTACTAATGGTACTGTTGGTGCAGGTGATGTTGCTGAATTGCACCATGTTTTCCAAATTAATTACTCGAGCGCGAAGTTCGTTGACTTCTTCTATTATTCCGGGATGATTGACGGTCGGAATGAGCGGATGAATAAGGTTTAGAATTATGGATAGAATATAATCGTGTCAAGATACTCTAGAAATGAAAGTGAAGATGGTGTTTCGAACTGGTTCGCCGGTAAGTGCTTCAGGTTCTTCGCCAAGAGGTGAATTCGGTTGGTGGAAGGGATCACCTTCTTCTCGTCTCCGTTGATTAAGCCGACCACAAACTCATCAGATGAATTGGGGATGGCTGATTGGTTGATTCATTCTGGTGACGCTACTTCCAGAGCTTAGGTGAACATCCATGTCGGAATAGCTGTCGGGTTCCGAAGAACTTGAACTAGTGACAAGTTCCATTTCGTACGATTGAATAAAGAATTTTTCGATATGAAATGATTTTTGGATACCAGATGATATTCTAATTACATAGAATATCTATACATAGTACAGAAGATCCCATAGATCACGGAGGGAATTAAGGAAACGTGTCAGATAAAGTCTACAGTAATAGATAAGCTAATATATGAATTAGCAGATACGCTAAGATATGAATTTGTCTATACACTATCTATGCAGTAAATGCAGTAAGACGTGTCTAAACTTAAGAATGATAAGCAAGTAATTCCCTAAGAATGATAAGCAGGTAATTTTTGACACGAAATGATAAGCAAAACTTTTGACATGCAGACACGGTCGAAGTCCAGACTCACTAATGCATCTAATCAACTATCAGTTAGACACACTAATGCAAGACCTGGTTCGCTAAGACCACCGCTCTGATACCACCTGTAGTGCCCCGTCCTAATCCATCTGGATGAATACATTATATTTGGTTACATCGCGAGGTACTTGACCTCTATATGATACATTTTACAAACGTTGCATTCGTTTTTAAAGGACAAACTTTCATTACATCGAAAGTTGATGGCATGCATACCATTTCATAATATATCCATCTATAAATGACTTAATAATATTCTTGATGAACTCAACGACTCAAATGCAACGTCTTTTGAAATATGTCATGAATGACTCCAAGTAATATCTCTAAAATGAGCAAATGCACAGCGGGAGATTTCTTTCATACCTGAGAATAAACATGCTTTCAAGTGTCAACCAAAAGGTTGGTGAGTTCATTAGTTTATCGTAATCAATCATTTCCATAATTTTAATAGACCACAAGATTTCATTTATTCAATAATCATACACTCGCAAGTGTTTAAAATTTCATTCATATGGATTGAACAGCTGGTAACCGACATTAACAAAATGCATCTAGAATATCCCCAAACATATAACATCGAAGTACTAAAGCAGTTCAAATTCTCTGACTGGGGCGTGTCAAAGCCCATAGATCTTTCTTTAGGATTCGCGTCAATTGGTGGCAATTATAATAAACACCAATTCTTAGGCTACCAAGTTCAACAAGGGCGATATCCGATATAATAATTCAACCATATAATGTAGTTTCAATTACTTGTGTCTATTTCGTAAAACATTTATAAAAGCAGCGCATGTATTCTCAGTCCCTAAAATATATATTGCAAAAGCATTTAAAAAGGGAGCAAATGAAACTCACAATACTGTATTTTGTAGTAAAATACATATGACGTCATTGAACAAGTGTAGGGTTGGCCTCGGATTCACGAACCTATATCAGTAATATATATTAAAACATATAATCACATAATTCCATCTAATAATTATATAGTATTTATTTATTAAGTATTTTATAATATTCGTACCCAATTCTAATTAAGAAATATATATATATATATATATATATATATATATATATATATATATATATATATATATATATATATATATATATATACTTTATTTATACTATATTTTTAATTATATGTTACATATATTTATTTTGTAAAATAATTAATATTCATACATATAGCTATATTAATATATGTATATAAGTAATTAGTAAAAATCAGTAGTTTTATATATGTAATATAATATTTATATATTTAATGTTAATAGGTTTATTCTAAAATTTTATGTAATACTAATATCATTATATTATGTATCAAATATATTTTTATGTATCTAATATCTATTTGAATAAATAATGTTAATAATAATTATTTTAATAAGAGTCATGTTAATGATAATAATAATAATAATAATAATAATAATAATAATAATAATAATAATAATAATAATAATAATAATAATAATAATAATAATAATAATAATAATGGTAAGAGTAATACTACCTCAAAGAAGTAGTCCTTAAAAAAATTGCCCAAGCCCGGGTTTGAACCCGCGACCTCCCGCTAACCCGATAACACTCTATACCACTCCACCGTTCTTGTTTTTCGGTTAGTGTACGAATCTAATATCTATATATCTAGTATCTATCTGTTTTCATCTTTCTCTTCTAAAACTCAACTAAAATCCTTTGTTCCAACAGCAAGTCACTTGGCCCAGGAAGTATTAATCAAGCCCAATGGTCTGTTATTGCTGTTTAATAAATAAATAACAAAAAAAATTGCAGCAAGCCAGGATCGAACACCAGACCTTTCGTTTACACACAAACACCCAAACCAGTTGGACCATTTTGTTTTTCTGAAATTGTAACACCCTAAATATATATAACTCGTTTTTCTGTTTATCTTCTTCTTCACAAACTAAACCCATCTTCTTCAATTCATTACCACCATTCATAGTCATTCTTACAAAGACATCATCTTCGATTTATTATTAACATAGTATCATCTCGTCTTCATTATTGTAAAATCACGAGTATTATCTCTTTATCCTTCGTGGATCATCACCAACATAAAATCACAACACCTCGTCATCATTATTTCTTCATTATCATCACCATAATTCATTCATATAACATCATCTATCATCTCATCATCATCAAAAATCATTTCGTGACCTTTCATCACTGAAGCATCATCATCAATATATCATCATCAATCATCGAAGCATTTCACATCACCATCATTGTCTTCCTCCATCATCATTGTAATCTTACATCATTGAGTCATCATCAACTCGTCATCATTATAAACAGAATAGAGCAGCAGTTGTAAACAGCAAACGTATTGCGATGGTGATGATAAATTGGTTGTGGTGGTGGTTTGGTTTTCGTAAAACAAAATGGTGAGGTGTCGATGGTGAGGTGGTTAGTGATGGTGATTGTCCCGGACAGAAAACAGAAACCACAGAGATGATGGTGGATTGATGGTGGTCTCGGTGGTTGAGTCGATGGTTGTGGGGTGGCGGTAGCAGTAGGAAACAACAACAAATAAAATGGGTTTCGAAGGTGGGAGTGGAGGTTTTGGGTTGTTGTTTTACTCGACCAAAATAGAAAAAAAAATAAGTAGCAGCATGAAAGGACCCGTTCATATACATTATAAACGATTCACAATAGTTGATTACATCGCGAGGTATTTGACCTCTATATGATACATTTTACAAACATTGCATTCGTTTTTAAAAGACAAAATTTCTTTACAACGAAAATTGACGGTATGCACACCATTTCATAATACATCCAACTATAATTGACTTAATAATAATCTTGATGAACTCAATGACTTGAATGCAACATCTTTCAAAATATGCCATGAATGACTCCAAGTAATATTCTTAAAATGAGCTAATGCACAGCGGAAGATTTCTTTAATACCTGAGAATAAACATGCTTTAAAGTGTCAACCAAAAGGTTGGTGAGTTCATAAGTTTATCATAACAATCATTTCATTATATTATTAGACCACAAGATTTCCATTTATAAATATATGTACACTCGCAAGTGTATAAAAGTATTCTATAAGTTGTAGGCACCCGGTAACAAGCCTTAACATTCATGTTTTACCCTCTGAAGTACACCAGATCAGGTGTGTTTAAAATAACCTCAAAGTACTAAAGCATCCCATAGTCAGGATGGGGTTTGTCAGGCCCAATAGATCTATCTTTAGGATTCGCGCCTACCGTACATAGACAAGTAGTTTAATGTTACCAAGCTAAGGGTATATTTCTGGTTTAAACCCATATAGAATTAGTTTTAGTACTTGTGCCTATTTCGTAAAACATTTATAAAATAGCGCATGTATTCTCAGCCCAAAAATATATATAAAAAGGGAGTAATGAAACTCACAATACTGTATTTTGTAGTAAAAATACATATGACGTCATTGAACAAGTGCAATGTTGGCCTTGGATTCACGAACGTATCAATATTGAGATTCAATATTGCAGGAAAAGTACGTAGACGCAATGGAGATGATAAACACTAGTTTGACTCATGAGCAATACTCCCGAACCATACCCATAACCTCCATAGCTTTAACCCATAATTTCCTTAGCTCTATCCCGCTCGAAAAACAATTTCGAAATCACTCGGATAGCACTCCGTCGTAATATTTTATGTATACTGATAATATCTTGAAATAATACGGAGTAAATATATATATGTAAATCGATTGAGAGAGTTTAGAGAAAATATTTTCAAGTTTCTATCAAATATGAAACCTATTGAATTCTATTTATAATAGATTTTTAAATTATTAAAGTGAATTATTAAAGTATGAATTATTAAAGTAAATTATTAAAGTAAATTATTAAAGTATGAATTATTAAAGTGAATTATTAAAGTATGAATTATTAAAGTGAATTATTAAAGTATGAATTATTAAAGTGAATTATTAAAGTATGAATTATTAAAGTGAATTATTAAAGTATGAATTATTAAAGTGAATTATTAAAGTATGAATTACTAAAGTTAAGGTAAAGTAAAAATAAAGTAAAGGTAAAGTTTAAGTATAGTAAAAGTATAAAACTATGTACGTATAATACGCGTATAAATATATATAATATTAATTTAAATCGTTATATATATATATATGTAATAAAATAAAATATAAATATCGTTATCTTTATCATACTGGTTAAGTAATGAGTTGTTAAAAGTGGTTATAGATATTTATAAAAGTTATATACGTTTTAATAATAAAGTTCTTTTTAAACTGAAAACGTTTTTGTACGTTTGAAACTAAATCAAATAAATATGATAATTTTGTTTTCCAAAACTAAATATATTTAAGAAGCATTTTGTTTAAAGGTTAAAATAATGGAAATCGTTATATCATAAAACGTTTTAGAAAAGTAAAATCATATATTTTCATAATAGGTTTCAAGTTTTTAAATTACAGTCTGTTGGTGAAGCATGCGATAAAGTTCAAAGGTTAAATAAATGTATGAAATAATCTTAATGAAAAATGTCGAGTTACTTAACTTGTCGATATCCAACATCTAAGTTATTTACACTCCACGTTCTTACTTATAAATCACTTTACCATTTTCCGAATGTCGTCAAAAAGAATAGATTTCTTAAATCACAGTGGACCTTATAACATAGACCCGTAATCATATCACAATGTATCTGATAAATTAATCATTTGATATTATCTTCTAATTTCATCGATAAACATATTGAAACAAATACATTTATGTAAAGTATTATACGTTTAATACTTTATTAATATTTTTAAGTTATAATATATATATATATATATATATATATATATATATATATATATATATATATATATACATATTTACTTATATAAATTGGTTCGTGAATCGTCAAAATTTGGTCGAGGTTATAATGAATGTATGAACACAATTTAAAATTCTTGAGATTTAACTTAACAAACTTTGCTTATCGTATCGGAATAATATAAAGATAAAGTTTAAATTTGGTCGAAAATTTCCAGATCGTCACAGTACCTACCTGTTAAAGAAATTTCGTCCCGAAATTTGAGTAATGTCGTCATGTTTAACCATAAAACTGTTTTCATGATGAATATGAGTTGATAAATAGAGTTTCATCATTACTGAGTAATGTAGATAAAACGATTCGATTATGTGAAGCGTACGAGGGTAGCTATCACAACAGTTTGAGATAGAAATTTAACTTTTGACGTAGTCACGGTGGATTTCTGGAATTCAAGGGATTTAAAGAAATCTTTAAAATCTGAATAAAATTTGATTCTTCGGAGATTAAGGAATAGGATCTTCTTTGGTTAAATGCGATAATCTGTTTTGATTGCTCTGTTGGATATTTCATTATAAATCCACCCTCTTTATTTCCTTTATATTTTGGAGTTCCATCCTTTTGTTTTCTCTTCTCGACTTTAAGTCAGCGAATAATGGTTCAGAATTCGTAAGTATGGAGTTTCGAATGAACATGACTAATGTTCTAAGGAAGAAATTGTAATAGCACGATCTTGACTGTTAAATTACCAGAATTCAAGAGAAAAGACAGAATTATCAAGAAATTATGTTCTTGATATGTTTAGAGATTAGATAGAATGTAAGAGTCGCGTAACATGGCACATGATGACGTTATGGTCTGTGAATCAGCATGTTTCATTAGAAACTCAGCATGACTTACTGTAATATAATCACGTTGATCAAGTGTCATTATATTATACTAACTCATGCTTCAGTTCCCAACACTACTTCGAAAACATTCATACTTCAAACTCGAAGATTTCAGATTTTAGAAACTAAACAGTTTTCTTTATGATATAACACTGATATCGCGAAGAGATAAATGATTTCGGACAAGAATACTTATGAAAATATCCTCAGAAATATCGAAGATATTTATGATGATATTTTTGGAATTTCTAAGATCGAAGGTTGATGAAGAAAGATTTTCCGCAAGATTTTAACATGACTTCGAAGCAGGATATTCTCCAAAGATTTCATCGGATCCAGAATTACCTGGATTCTTTGAATATAGGGTTTAGTCCTTGTATTTGTCCTTGGTCTCCTTCATGGTTAGCTCAATCTGTTTTTTAGTACCAAATTTTCTGTCGAGCGTTCCCAACATTCCATTCTTTATTATCAAACTTTTGGCCATTTAGACCATCTACGATTTTGCTGTTTCCTCTGCATTTAATGCTACCATATCTGGGTCATCGGTTATCAATCCGAGGTGGTTTCAAGAGAATTGTGTTTTTAGATGATTAAACGTTGAAGGTAATATGGTAGAATATAAAAGGTTCCCCGGTAACAATAAAGAGCACGCATATATTTCAAAATTATGATATGGTTGTTTCGAACGAAAAGTCGAAGTTGATTTGCTGGAGCTGTGACAAAATTTGCTACTTTGAAAAGGAATTACAAAGTGATTTTCAGTAATAACAACGCCCAGGGAGCTAGCACAGATACGTGTTAAACGTTTACTCAGGTTCCGAGTTTTTTCAGGTGCATAACTATATGCATCGATCTTTTCTTCCGTAGATGAAGTGCGGTTGGTTTATCCTCTCGATTGAGGTATTTTCAAGAATCATGAAAGATTTGAATGCAGATTGCAATCGTCAAGATACAAATAAAGTTTAGGATGAAATCAAGTGGCAAACTTGAAGAATTGTTTAGTTTCATATGTTATAATCAATATTTTAATTCATTTTAATTGTCCAATGTTATTAGTCCACAGTCGATAGTCCACAATTAACAGTCCAATAATTCATATATAGTTTAATATATAATATTCGAATTAATTAATACGTATCGTGACCCGTATACATGTCTCAGACTCGATCACAACTCAAAGTATATATATTATTGTAGAATCAACCTCAACCATGTATAGCTAACTCCAGCATTACTGCATATAGAGTGTCTATAGTTATTCCAAATAATATATATAAATTCGTCGATATGATATGTCAAAACCTTGTATACGTGTCTCGATATTTAAAGTGCGTAAAAATAAATATCAGAAATCAAATGACGATAAATAAAATTGCAAGAATATAAATTGCAATAAATAAATTGCGATAAATAAAATGTAATCAGTTAGCTAGGAACAGTTAGCGTGGATTCTTAACAAAATTTCTCATAGTTAATTTGTTTGTTTCTAACAAATTTTATTTTGTCAAATGTTTTCTTCATTATGCCACTTGTTGAATTCTGATAGGTCAAAATCCAAATATAAAATTGGATGAAAATGATTATTCTGCGGTGAACGGATACGTATATCGGTGGTTGTAAGTAGGATAGTAAATGACTGTTGAATCAGATTCGAAGAATGTACAATGTAACTTATTAATGTGAAATCTAAATATTCCTCAGGTATTACCTACCCGTTAAAATATTTTCACCATTAACAGTTTGTACGAAAGAATTTTTAATTACAATCTTTATGAAAAAAAAAATATATACCTATATATTTTTTTCGGATTTAATCATGGATTTAATGAGTCAATATGATATTAAACTCATTTGATTTACCATTAGAACAAGAATATATAATCTCTAAAACATTAGAGATTACATAATCGCTATGTCGAATGAAAATAAATGATGTAGAACGTCATGTAGAACGATGATTATACTCGAGGTACAGAATGAGATGTTGAAGCTGGTGACGTAGATGTTGTTTTTGGTGGTGCTAGTGCTGTTGGTGCTGAGGCTGGTGATGTTACTGGTGTTGGTGATACTGCAGGTGCTTGCAAATTGTGTACCGTGCTCTCTAAAGTTAACACTCGAGCTCCGAGTTCTTTAACTTCTTCTACTAACCCTGGTTGGTTATCGGTGTGAGGTAAAGGTCAGATATCTTCTCTAGTTCCGTTAATGGTAGTCTCAAGACGAAAAATTCTTGTAAAAAGGGTATAAACAGTGTTGCGAACGGGTTCGCCGGTTAGCGGGTCAAGTACTCCAAGGTTAGGTGGTAGATTTGGTTCATGATATGGAGTACCTTCTTCCCTTCTCCATAGGGTGAGTATGTCGCGAACCCACCCCCATTTTCTCCAGTAATCACGGTAGTTGATTGGTTGGTGTGCTCCTGTCACGCTGTCTTCAGAGTCAGAGGAACTTGGTCGATTCGTAGAGGCCATCTTAAGCGATCACAGAAAAGATTTTTGGTATGAAGAGTTTAGTGACAGAAATTGATAGTTGGATGGTATTCTCAATGCATAATGTGCATAGATATATATAGTACCAGGATCCCTTAAATTAAGGAGAAATTTACGAGAGATATCAGGCAAGGTCTACAGTAACAGACACGCTAAGATATGAATTTTGTCTATACACTTATTCATGCAATCAATGCAGTAAAAGGTGTCTAGACTAAGAATAATGAGCAGGTAATTTCCTAAAGATGAAAAGCAGATGATTTTCGACAAAAAAGATAAGCGAAACTTTTGACATGCAGACACGGTTGAAGTCCAGACTCACTAATGCATCCTAACGACTATCATTTAGACACACTAATGCAGACCTGGTTCGCTAAGACCACCGCTCTGATACCAACTGAAAGGACCCGTTCATATACATTATAAACGATTCACAATAGTTGATTACATCGCGAGGTATTTGACCTCTATATGATACATTTTACAAACATTGCATTCGTTTTTAAAAGACAAAATTTCTTTACAACGAAAATTGACGGTATGCACACCATTTCATAATACATCCAACTATAATTGACTTAATAATAATCTTGATGAACTCAATGACTTGAATGCAACGTCTTTCAAAATATGCCATGAATGACTCCAAGTAATATCCTTAAAATGAGCTAATGCACAACGGAAGATTTCTTTAATACCTGAGAATAAACATGCTTTAAAGTGTCAACCAAAAGGTTGGTGAGTTCATAGGTTTATCATAATAATCATTTCAATATATTATTAGACCACAAGATTTCCGTTTATAAATATATGTACACTCGCAAGTGTATAAAAGTATTCTATAAGTTGTAGGCACCCGGTAACAAGCCTTAACATTCACGTTTTACCCTCTGAAGTACACCAGATCAGGTGTGTTTAAAATAACCTCGAAGTACTAAAGCATCTCATAGTCAGGATGAGGTTTGTCAGGCCCAATAGATCTATCTTTAGGATTCGCGCCTACCGTACATAGACAAGTAGTTTAATGTTACCAAGCTAAGGGTATATTTCTGGTTTAAACCCATATAGAATTAGTTTTAGTACTTGTGCCTATTTCGTAAAACATTTATAAAACAGCGCATGTATTCTCAGCCCAAAAATATATATAAAAAGGGAGTAATGAAACTCACAATACTGTATTTTGTAGTAAAAATACATATGACGTCATTGAACAAGTGCAATGTTGGCCTTGGATTCACGAACGTATCAATATTGAGATTCAATATTGCAGGAAAAGTATGTAGACGCAATGGAGATGATAAACACTAGTTTGACTCATGAGCAATACTCCCGAACCATACCCATAACCTCCATAGCTTTAACCCATAATTTCCTTAGCTCTATCCCGCTCGAAAAACAATTTCGAAATCACTCAGATAGCACTCCGTCGTAATATTTTATGTATACTGATAATATCTTGAAATAATACGGAGTAAATATATATATATGTAAATCGATTGAGAGAGTTTAGAGAAAATATTTTCAAGTTTCTATCAAATAATGAAACCTATTGAATTCTATTTATAATAGATTTTTGAATTATTAAAGTGAATTATTAAAGTATGAATTATTAAAGTAAATTATTAAAGTAAATTATTAAAGTATGAATTATTAAAGTAAATTATTAAAGTATGAATTATTAAAGTGAATTATTAAAGTATGAATTATTAAAGTGAATTATTAAAGTATGAATTATTAAAGTGAATTATTAAAGTATGAATTATTAAAGTGAATTATTAAAGTATGAATTACTAAAGTTAAGGTAAAGTAAAAATAAAGTAAAGGTAAAGTTTAAGTATAGTAAAAGTATAAAACTATGTACGTATAATACGCGTATAAATATATATAATATTAATTTAAATCGTTATATATATATATATGTAATAAAATAAAACATAAATATCGTTATCTTTATCATACTGGTTAAGTAATGAGTTGTTAAAAGTGGTTCTAGATATTTATAAAAATTATATACGTTTTAATAATAAAGTTCTTTTTAAACTGAAAACGTTTTTGTACGTTTGAAACTAAATCAAATAAATATGATAATTTTGTTTTCCAAAACTAAATATATTTAAGAAGCATTTTGTTTAAAGGTTAAAATAATGGAAATCGTTATATCATAAAACGTTTTAAAAAAGTAAAATCATATATTTTCATAATAGGTTTCAAGTTTTTAAATTACAGTCTGTTGGTGAAGCATGCGATAAAGTTCAAAGGTTAAATAAATGTATGAAATAATCTTAATGAAAAATGTCGAGTTACTTAACTTGTCTATATCTAACATCTAAGTTATTTACACTCCACGTTCTTACTTATAAATCACTTTACCATTTTCCGAATGTCGTCAAAAAGAATAGATTTCTTAAATCACAGTGGACCTTATAACATAGACCCGTAATCATATAACAATGTATCTGATAAATTAATCATTTGATATTATCTTCTAATTTCATCGATAAACATATTGAAACAAATACGTTCATGTAAAGTATTATACGTTTAATACTTTATTAATATTTTTAAGTTATAATATATATATATATATATATATATATATATATATATATATATATACATATTTATTTATATATAATGGTTCGTGAATCGTCAAAATTTGGTCGAGGTTATAATGAATGTATGAACACAATTTAAAATTCTTGAGATTTAACTTAACAAACTTTGCTTATCGTATCGGAATAATATAAAGATAAAGTTTAAATTTGGTCGGAAATTTCCAGATCGTCACACAGCAGCAGCGAATAGCATTATCGAGTGGTTCACGACGGTTTCAAGGTGGTGGTGTTTGTGGTAGGGTGGTGATGGCTGTCGAAGGAGAAGAAGGAGAGTGGTAATCGAGTATGGTGGTTCTTGGGTCGAATTGAAGTAGGATAAGGTTCTCATGCAATTGTTTGTTTTACTTCATCTCCCGTAACATAAATATATAGGTGTATATATACCTTATATTTAAACATAATATTAATAATGATTTATAATAATGATAGAATAGTAATTGCAAATTTTCAAAGAAGCATAGTACATCATAGTGGGTTGATGGGTTTAATAGAATAGAAAGAAAGGGATAGGAAACAGAAAGTGGTGGATGGTGTTTTCAGGGAAAAAAAATAAACAAATAAATAATTAGTGAATGGTACGGTTTATAATAGGGATGATGATGGTAGGGTAATTAAGATTCTTCAACAATTATATATGTACAATCTTTTGAATTAGGAAATTGAAAAAAAAAATTGCAAGTGGTCGTTATTTGTATCTATCTCATCTAACTTATATAATAAAGTTATGCGCACATTTCAAACTAATTCAATCATAATATTAATATAATATTAATAATAATAATATAATAATTAATAAAGAAAAATCATGTGTAGAATAGAATTGAAAACAGTTAAGCCATCGGTCGACATAAAATTTAGAATATTATTTCGTGTCCATTGCTAAACAGTTAAAATATAAAAGTGTTCCTAAAAATCCCAAAATTTTAAATTAAGTCCATTTATTTATTCCAGTCATTATGGTATAAAATTCGATCATTAATTTATTATATAAAAATTACATCAACTGTCCCTCTCATTTATGGGTGAAATATAAAAAGTGTTAAAACTCAACAAATAGTTCCTAAATACATTTTTAATAAGCCTAAAATTTATAGAACTCATTTTTGTATCACCATTTATTTTAAAATTACGTAAGTTTAAATTTAACTTGCTTAATATCAATCGAAACATCAAACGAGTATTACAATCATTTAATATTTATTTTTAATATACCTTATTTATATATAGAGATATATTTTAAATAATAATTATTATAATATCCTATTTTTATTTTATTAGTTTTTAATAACAACAACATATAATACTTCAAATTATATTTCAAGTTATTATTTATATATCCATGCACACATATCTATTTACAATTAATTGTTCGTGAATCGTCGAGCGCAGTCGAAGGTTAATTGAATATATGAAACAGTTCAAACTTTTTGAGACTCAACCTTACAGACTTTGCTTATCATGTCGAAACCATATAAAGATTAAGTTTAAATTTGATCGGAAATTTCCGGATCGTCACAATTTTCGAACTTATACTGATGATGAAAACGCCGAAATGTTTGACTACCTAAGAGTTGACTTATGTAGAGGCAGCAAACGTGAAGAAGTTTTGAAAACTGACAAAAAATCTTTAAATGAGAAACTTAAAAGCAAAAATGATAAAATTAAAATCTTGAAAGATGATATTTCCAAACTTAAAAAACAAAACTTTGCTTTAAAGTCTCTTCACGTTGAGGCAGCAGAAGTCAAGAACCAGCTGGATAATCTTAAAAAGGTTGTCGCTTCGTGGTGTACATCTGCTCAACGCACAGCCAAGTGTGTTAACGAGCTTGTGCCTGCCCAAGTTGAAGCTTTCTTTGCTGGTGACTATGCTGCTGCTGCTGCTATTGCAGAAGTTACTTTCATGGACCCAATTCTTGAAACTAATCCTGAAGTTGTCTTGCCAAATACTTTTACCAAGATAGTTAAGGGTAAAGAGGTCTTGACAAATAAGTTTGTTATACCTGCTGTATCCCCACCACCTGCCATGAAAGAGATTTTGGAGGATGAAGTTAGAGCAAGAGAAGTCAGTACCTAAATTGATGAGACTACTGACCCCTCAAGCATCTACTACATGATTCCAAAATAAAGTCGTATTAAAAGGAAAATCACTGAAAATAATCTAAGAAAAATTAAACCAACTGATTCCCCTTCGTGTTCGAGTTCCAATTGTGCTGAGTCAGCTGATGACAAACTTACTGGTCAACCAGTAGCTGTAGACAAGCCAGTCAAACGAAATACTGGCAAGTCCAAGGCAGCAGGTAAAACTTCTTCTAGCTCATCAGCTTCAGTAGACAAGCCAGTAACTTCCCACGCTGGCTCGTCAAGTGATAAAGGTAAAGCAATACGCCATAACTATGGTACTGGTTCTAAGAAGAAAGCTGCCCTTAAGGGAAAAAGCAAAAGTGGACTCGAATGATGAGCTATCTATCACTGAGATTATGACAGTCAAGCTTGACCAGCTAATTGATGCAGTAAACAAAAGTCGACCTGATCTTACTACACCCATTTACTCAGTGTATGACCAGTCACCGATACCAAATGTGAGAAAATGCTACAAATGTGGCAGCAAGTTTCACTTAGCCAACCGATGTACTCTAACCCTAACCCCATCTGCTGCTGCTTCTTCAAGCAAACCAGCAGACAGGAAGAGATCATCAAAGATGACCCTTCCAGAACCCATCCTTGGATGGGTTCCCCAAAAGAACTAATCTCTTAGCTACTGTGCAGGGCCTTCAAAACAAGCAAATCTGGTATCTCGATAGTAGTTGTTCGAGACATATGACCGGATGTAAGTCCCTGCTGATGGACTATCAAGAAAAGGATGGTCCAGTTGTTTCATATGGAGATAATTCGTTGGGTTACACAAAGGGTTTTGGTATTTTGACAAATGGGAATGTCACGTTCTCAAATGTTGCATATGGCATTGGGCTTAAACATAATTTACTTAGCATAAGCCAACTAACAAGTAAGAATAAGATTGTCCAATTCAGAAGGAAAATTGGCACTATTTTTGATAAGACAGGGAAGCCACTGCTGACTGCAAAACGTCATGAAAACATGTATCAAATTGACATGAACACAGCAGTCGCAACAACTGATACTTGTTTCTATTCAAAGGTAGCAGACAACCTGAAGTGGTTATGGCATAAGACACTCTCACATCTCAACTTCAAAGACATTCACAAATTATTCAGTAGAAGTTTGGTGTCTGGGCTACCCACTATGTCTTATGTAAAGGACAGATTGTGTCCTGGCTGTGAAAAAGGAAAACATCACCATGCCTCATTTAAATCAAAGCAAATCTCATCCGTTGAGAAACCATTTCATTTACTTCATATGGATCTATTTGGTCCTGTTAATGTGGCCAGCTGTAGTGGGAAGAAGTATACACTGGTTATTGTTGATGAATATTCCAGATACACCTGGGTATTCTTTTTGAAGCAAAAGAGTGAAGCTGCTGATGAAATTATCAATTTTATCAAAAGAATGGAGCTTTTAAATGGGCAACTGGTGAAACAGCTAAGAAGTGATCATGGTACAGAATTCAAAAATGCTACATTAGAAGAATTTTGTGTTGACAAAGGTATTTCACATAACTTTTCTGCTGTGAGAACACCTCAACAGAATGGTGTTGTAGAAAGAAGAAACAGAACTCTCATTGAAGCAGCAAGATCTATGTTAGCTGAGTCTGGGCTGAAAAATTTATATTAGGCAGAAGCTGTGAACACTGCATGTTTTACCCAGAATAGATCTTTAATAGTGAAAAGACATCAGAAAACTGCTTATGAAGTTCTCAAAGGAAGAAGACCCTCAATTTCATTTCTTCATGTATTTGGCACTCCCTGTTTCATTCTAAACAATAGGGATCAGCTAGGCAAGTTTGATGCTAAGGATGATGAAGGTATATTCTTGGGATATTCCAACATGTCAAAGGCATATGGGGTTTTCAATAAAAGAAGGGGCTGGTTTGAAGAATCAATTAATGTAACATTTGATGAAACTGCCCCAGCTTCATCTCCCAGTCAAAAAGATGAAGAGTTATTGTTTGAAGAGCCTACTCAACAAGCTCTTGATGATGATGAAGAACTAGCTGCAAATCCCTCACCAATCCATGTTGCTGGGTTCTCTGATGATGAGATGGAACACTCTGTTCCATCTGTGTCTAAACCAAGTAGACCTATTGGCTCTACTGAAGTCCTACAACTTGAGCATATGTCTACTGGTTCTGAAGGATCACAAGCTGGTACTGGTTACATTAATAATGAACAGCTGTCTCCAACTGCTGCTCATACCTTTGAACCAGCTGATGATCAAGATGTTGTGTGTTCCACGACAAGCTCACCTGTTCATAACACTAGATGGATAAAAGAGCATCCAATTGAGCAAGTTATTGGTAATCTGGCTAGTGGTGTTAAAACAAGAAGACATGCAACCAGCAACTTTTGTATGCATGTAAATTTTGTGTCTACCATTCAACCTACATGTCCTGATGAAGCAATCAAAGATCCAAGCTGGGCAGGAGCTATGCAAGAAGAGATCTCCCAGTTTGATAGGAATAAGGTTTGGACATTGGTACCTAAACCTGATGATGAAACTAAGAAGATCATTGGTACCAAGTGGGTTTTCAAGAACAAGATGGATGAAGATGGGATTGTGATCAGAAACAAAGCTAGATTGGTAGCTCAAGGATTCAAATAGGAAGAAGGATTGGATTATGGAGAGACATATGCTCCAGTGGCTAGGATGGAAGCTATCAGATTGTTCTTGGCATATGCTGCTAAGATGAACTTTAGGGTATTCTAGATGAATGTTAAATCTGCATTTCTAAATGAGAAGCTGCAAGAAGAAGTTTATGTCAAACAGCCTCCTGGTTTTGTAAGCAGTAAATATCCAGACCATGTCTACAAGCTAGACAAAGCTCTTTATGGCCTCAAACAGGCACCAAGAGCATGGTATGAGACACTTCATGTGTATCTCACTGGTATAGGTTTTAAAGTTGGAACAATTGATACCACTCTGTTCTCAAAAGAGACAGATGGTGATCTCTTGCTGGTACAGATATATGTGGATGATATTATTTATGGATCTAAAAATGAGAAACATTGTCAAGATTTTTCAAAACTTATGTCAAAGACATATGAAATGAGCTTACAAAGATATTTGCAATACTTTTTGGGATTGCAAATTAAACAACTTGATGATGGAATTTTTATAAGTCAGGATAAATATATCAAAGATATGTTAAAGAAATTTGGTCTGACCTGTTTAAAGGATATAGGGACCCCAATGGCAGCATCTATTAAAATAGATGCTGATCCCAATGGTGAACCAGTCAATATCACTGAATATAGAGGTATGATTGGATCCCTACTTTATCTTACAGCCAGCAGACCAGATATTATGTTTGCCACATATCTCTGTGCTAGATATCAAGCTGATCCTAAAGAGTCACACTTGCTAGCAGTAAAAAGGATATTTAGGTATCTGAAAGATACTGCTAAACGTGGTCTTTGGTATCCCAAAGGCCAGGATTTTGAGCTAATTGGGTATTCAGATGATGACTTCACAGGGTGTAAAATAGACAGGAAAAGTACTACTGGTGGTTGCCAATTACTGGGTGGTAGGCTAGTCAGCTGGACGAGCAAAAAGCAAAATACTGTGTCCACATCTACTGCTGAGGCAGAATACGTTTCTGCTGGTAGTTGTATTGCTCAAGTACTATGGATGCAAAGCCAGCTGAAGGACTATGGTGTTCATGTTACAAGGACTCCAATCTACTGTGAAAACATAAGTGCAATTGCTATCACCAACAATCATGTGATGCATTCAAGGACGAAGCACATTGACTTTCGATATCATTTCATAAGGGATCATGTTCAAAAAGGAGATGTGGAGCTACATTTTATTTCAACAGACCAGCAGTTAGCAGATCTATTCACAAAGTCCTTAGATGAGAAACGTTTTAACTATCTCATCTCTGAGCTGGGTATGCTTGAACTTTAAATAAAAGACAATTTTGTTGGTGTGCTGGCTCTACAACATGTAGGGCAAACCAGTAAGTCACATTTATTAACTTACTGCCTACATATCAAACACTCAGCAGAACAAGGTCTTTTATACTTTGGTTACTCAAAATATTTTAAATGAAATAATAAATAGCTCACAAAATTAAATGATTCCTTAAAACTGAAACTCATTTACTCCCAATGATTTAAATTAAATTCATGACATATTAAATGTAACAAAGTATTTTGTATTTAATACAAAACTTATTTTGTGGTCTTTAAATCAATTTTGAATTAAAACCTGCTGCATTTAATGCTGAATGGGAGGTATGAGTGTTCAAGCCGTATATACATCATGTCAACAGTCTGTGTCCCCTCGAAAATGTGCAAGTCTGTCACATCTGCCCACGCACCTGCAGATGACAGTTGCCATTTTCTCTCTCCTACACTTTTTCACCCAATCTGAACAGATAAAAGAGTGTTTTATCTTCCATAATAACCTTCGGTTATTTATTATTCAAAATCACACACTCTTTTCTCTCAAAATCTTCTAATATTCCAACTTTCACAACTTCATATCTTCATCTTTACCTATCATCAATGGCAGACCAACCACAATCACCACATGTTGAAAACCAGCCAGAGGAACAACAACAGCAACAATAACCGGTACAACAACCTGATCAACAACCACAATCGGCACCGGAGGAACAGGTTGTTCAAGGACCACTGTTCAATCTTTACTCAAATTTGGTTAGGGCTGCTAATGCACCTGAACACACGACTATTCGCCTATCGAGAGGCAATGCTGATCATTTACTCTCCATTTCCAAATCAAAAACCAATATGGTTTATGAAACGCTAATCGACTACATCCGGCAATCCCCTCTGGCTAGAGCTATCACCGGTGTACCTTCACACTTATATGCTGCCTGCTTGGCACGATTTTGGTATACTGCCACCACTGCCACCACTCCCCAGAATGTTCCATGTATTCGTGGCATGGTAACCGAAACCCTAACTTGCTCCGTCACCGTTGAGGCCATCCGCCGTGCCCTTCAATTACCAGATGGACCGTTTGTCGATTCACCAACCAGCGATGTATTCAGATGGGAGGTGCTAGAAATAATTGGGTTTTCTCAACCAATAGCTCATACACCTTTGAGGAAGCATATGCCACCTCTTTGGTACTACTTCTTTGGGCTGCTGACCCAGTGCATCAGCCAGAAATCAGGAAGTTTTGACTAGTGCTCAGATTTTGAGCTTAAAATTGGTCATGGTTTGTTGTTCAACAGAAACATTGATTATGCCGGGGAAATTTATTTGAGGCTAAGGGAGATGGTGCAAGCACCTAAACGAACACATTTAATCCCCTTTCTAAGGTTCTTAAGCCCTGGTCTTTGAAAATGAGCTGGGTGAAGCTTACCAGCAGATTGCTGATCGATCATATGACCTGCCTCTAAAACAAGGGGGTATGCCAAAAGATGCGCCTGCTGTTCCATATACTGGTTTAACACCAGGCATGCTCGAGTATCTTGCTGCTCGGGGTGGAACTCACCAATCAACTGCCTCTGGTGTTGCACCAGCTGAGGGGGAGGGTCCTCAGTGTAAGCCAGGTATGCATAGGAAGCAGCCAGCTACCTCAACTAGAACAGCCACCGTCTCACATACTGGTAAAGCAGCAGTTGTATTAGAATCTAGTACTCTCTGATAATAAAGAACAGCCCTAGTCTTATATACTGACTACCCAATTCTAGTATTGGAATCTGTTGCTCATCTATTTCTTGGTAACAGGCAAATCTAAACTTGCAAAGGCTGGCTCCAAGCAAACCACAGGGGAGATTTCACCAGTCTCAACTGCTGCTCCTACAAAGGATGTGGCAATGGAACCTGGGGCGTTTCTAGACCAAACAACAGAAAATTCTAACTTAATTGAAAACATTTTAACTGCTGACTTGAAAAATGAAAGTGGAGTTAAAGGTATAACCTTGGCTCCCAAGCTGGCTGGTTTTAAAACTAATGTTAAGAAGAGTAGCAACCCATACTCTTCTAACCAGACACTTTCACATTTTTCTAAATTGAACTTAATGCTATATCCTCTGCTAACAGTACAACCAGCAGAGCACATAACTGACCCCCAAAGCAGACTTGAGCTGGGTCCTCATCGTGTTGAACCAGCTCAGGATACTGCACAGCCAATATGTTACTTGGATCATGATAAGAGTCTCACTCTTACATCATTACCAGCCAGAACTCTTACAATATCTGGGTCAACATGTGTTGCCAATGAGTCAGCAGAGTCACAGCTGTACTTACAGACACCTAACTCTGTCTCAATCAAAGGACTAACTAAATCACCAGTCTGTCCCCAGAGACCAACAACAGATGTAATTGTTGAGTCAAATTTATTTTGTTTTATAGTTGTTAACATAAAATGTTCTTTTGTTTCAGTTCTTAGCAGGGTAGATGAACAGACAGAGGAGGAGCAAGAAAAGGATGTTAATGTTTCTACTGATGAGCTCTCTGCTTCTGCTACTGGTGTTGGTGCTATTGATTTGCCTACTGGTGGTACTGATACTAGTACTGTTGTCTCTACTGCTGCTGGCTCTACTGGAGACAATGTGGTTGCTGGTTCCACTGTTCTTACTGATAATGAGGAGTTAGCTACTGCTGATATTTCTGCTACTCCTCCTACTGTCTCTGGTATTGCTGCTTCAACCACTGATTATATAGTAGTTGAGGAGATGATAATGGAACCTCCTCCTACACTTGAAAAGGTCATTGGTAATATTGTTAAGGAGGTTCTTGATATTGATGTTACTGGTTCTACCACCGTTACTCCTCCAACTGTTGTTACTGAGTAAATTACTACAGGTGGTGACCAGGATGACGTGGTGCTTACTGATGAGCTTATTGCAGTAAATGCTACCTATTCTGCACATGTTACTGGTTCTATTAGTATTCCGGATGTTTCTGATCTTCAATCGAGACAATTTATTACTGTGGATCCCGCTGGTAATCTACAGGTTTCTGATTCAACACCGTATACTTTCTTTAGAGGTGCTGCAGATGCTACTTCTTTACCTACTGCTGAACTGGTTCTACGAAACTCATTATGGATGCTGGTACCTCTGCTACTGCCACTACTGATTCGTCTCAGGCTACTGCTTCTGCTGAGAAGAAGCCATATGTGTGCCAGGTACCAGATTCTGATGAAGTTGTACCTAACTTCATCTATCGGGGAGCATCCATCACTCCCAGAGTTGCCTTGCTGGTGGATCAGCTGACTATTGATCCCCAAAGTGCTCTGGTGTTAGCCAGTAAACTACCTAGAGAAGAGCTGACTGAAATGCTGTCTCAGCTTGATCGACCAGCAAGAGAAGAGGTATATGAGAGGCTGGCCACTTTAGAAAAGATCAATGAGTAGCCATACTATCACTATTTTGGTATGGCTCCAGCTGCTTCTCCATGGCCTGGTACATGAAGGCCTCTCAAGTTCATCAGAGATCCCACTACTGGTAAATTTATCATGCAAAAACTTCCCGATTTGCCAATACCTTCTGAGTCATCAGCTTCTTCCTCATCATCTTCTTCATCTGATGGTGATGCTGATAAAGGTACTGGTAAGGAAGAGCCAGTCATTCATGATAATGTGTGATGTGTGCAGAGGTGTATACGAAATAGTTATATTTTTATTGCGAAATATTATTAAATACGATACAATTTTACACAGATTATTTATTTATTTATAGAGTGGATATACCTAAACCTTGCTACAACACTTATAGGCAGTGTACCTAATCGTAGAGTAGTGTAGTTTTTAGTAAGTCCGATTCGTTCCACAGGGAGCTGGCTAAGTTTAACGCTATATTTTAAAAAATATTTGTATAAAATATATATAATTATATATAGTAATATTATTATAAAAGGGGGTTTTTACCGTTTAATGACCGGTTTGTCGATTTTAAATAAAGCGTAAAGATAAATGACGATAATATAAATGACAGAATTTAAATTGCGATAAAGTAAATTGCAGTAATTAAAATGACAGTAAATAAAGGTACGATGAAATATGAAATAAAAGTATTATGCTTATTTAAACTTCCGTAATCATGATGTTCGACGTGTTGATTTTAATTTATTACCCGGGTTAATTGTCTTTTGTCCTGGATTATTTGATACCTATTTGGTTTTTATCCATAATAGTCCATCGGTCATAATTATAAAATGCTCGTCAAATTAACCTTATTGCCGAAGTCAAATATTCCAACTAATTATGGATTCGAACTGTAACAAGGTTTTAATACTTTGTTAATAATTACACCAGGTTATCGACTGCGCGTAATCCAAGATTTTAATACTTTGTTAACAATTACACCAATTATCCTTGTATGTAATCCACTCCTGTTTTAATGTGATATGAATATTAATTTACCCACTTGATCAGAATGAATAATCAATTACCCAACCCGAATAATTAATTAAATGATCGTAAAAGATGTCGTATAAACGTCACTAAATAGGACATACATAATCATTTTAATAATTATTAGATTAACTAATTTGAAGATAGGTTTGACAGGTTCCAATGAGTTGTCGCTCAATTAAACAATACCCCTTATCTATTAATAGTCATAGTCCAATGTCCACAAGTGTCGGTCTTTTGTCCAAACCTTAATTATGGTACAAAATCTAATAACCCAATCTTAATTTTTAGTCCAACATCACGATTACTTTGGCTCAAATAAGCATAATAATAACTTAGTTACGAGACATTAATTTAAAAAGGAAGAACATAGCTTACAGTGATTATTTATTGCGTAGCGTTGCACGGACATAATTTCGACTTAAAACCCGTAAAACATTCCTTACAATAACCCAATTATTATTAAACTTAATTTAAAATTAAAATTATAAATATAAATATATATATATTGAGATAGAGAGAAGATAGAAAAAGATGTTTTTTACTCGCAGAAAACTGGCGAATTTATAGAATGTGGCCTGCTACAGTAACTCATGCGGTCGCATGAGATTTTAGTGCAAATCTCATGCACTCGCATGGGCTCATGCACTCGCATGGGCTCATGCACTCGCATGAGTTTTATGCCTATTTCCCATGCGATCGCATGGCCGTCAGATCCAGCTCACATATTTTTTGTTTGCTAGTTTGTCGACGTTATTTAATATAATATATAATATATAAATAATTTATATAATTATTTAAATATTATATTATATTCTTGTGCATAGTTGACTTGTAATTTTAGCTCCGTTGCGTCGGGCGTTGATAGTTGGCTCAGGTCCCGGTTCCGGATTTTCGAACGTCCTTTCGTACGATTTAATATCTTGTACTTTGCGTTTTGCGTCTTGTACTCTTGTAACTTTTGAGATGTTTCTTATCAATAATTTGAACCACTTGGATTGTACTTTGTATTTTTGAGCTTTTTGGTCGTTTGCGTCTTCAAATCGTCGTTTTCTTCTTTTGTCTTCGCACTTATTTATTTAAACGATTATTACATAAAAATAGAACAATAGTAACTAAAAGCTTTACATATTGGAAGGATATTGTGCCTAAATATATGTTCATTTGGAGCACTATCAATGTGACTGGCTCCAAAGATAAACCAGTGGATCTCACTGATGATGCTGATAATGATGCTGACAAGGATACCAGTGGTTCTAAACCTTCGGGTGAAGGTAAAAATGATGGTGATCATGGTGACGAGTCAGACTCTGACCTTCCACCTCCACCACCCCACAGAGGTACTCTTGTGTTATCTGCTAGTGATTGCCCCTCCACCAGCTATACTAAGTTTAATGCTGATGAGGTGGCTGCCATCTCCACTTTGGCGGTCTATAAGACATTAGCTGAAGTTACACCAGATCTACAAAACACCATCCGCTCTGCCATTGTTGACAGAATGAATGAAGCCATACAAACAGTTGGGCAAGTTACAACTTCATCCATTTAAGCCCAGCTCAAACAAGTATGTGCCTTTACAGATCTTGCGGTGGAAGCCATTATCAAACAACATGAAGAGGAGGAGGATTTAAAGAAGAGAATCATCTCTCACAATGAGTATACTGAGGATATTGCCCATCTTCAAGCTGATTTGGATGCTGCTAATCGCAGAATTCTCTTTCTTAATGAGGAGAATAGGGTATTGTCAGAGAGATTGGATTCGCAGGAATAGCAAATGGCTACTATGATTCCTGCCTCAGCTTATGTTCAAATGGTGGAGGTAATGCAACGAATGGCTACTCTTCAAGTTGATGTTAGGGTTGATGTCTAACAAATAGCCATGGGTGTTGCTAGAAATGAAGTTCGAATTTCCAACCTCTGCCTAAGACAATATGGCGTAGATCCTGGTGCCCATCTTTCTCCTGCTGATGCTGACTGGAACAATTTTGCTTTCTCTGTTCCTCAGTCAGATAGTGATCTTGATACACAGGTCTCCCCTGCTCACCCTTCTGCCCCTGCTGATGACAAAAAGGGGGAGAAGAAGTCTAGAAAGAAGTCTAAAAAGAGAAAACAATCTGAGGGGGAGCATGAGCATGAAAAGGCTCCTAAACAGCAAAGGAGAGATGGTGATGATGGTGGTAATGGTACTGGCACTAAGCCCAGCAACACTCATACTGAAGCTGGTGTACAGGCAGCTGGTGAATCTCAACCCAGTGTGTCTGCCACATCAATGGATGATATTAGTTTTGGCAGTAAGCCCAGTGACGTTTCTGAATTGGCTGTTGCTGAATCTTTTGTTGTCTCTCAAACCATTGAACGTAAAATGAAAAGAAAAATGGAGAGACATCAGAAGAGACATCAGGAATTAGATGCTGCTTTCAACGCTAATTTTGGGGCCTATGCTGCTCTAAAAAACTTAAAATTGAGCATAGATGAACCCTCACTCCTGATAAGCGTGAAATTGATGATGATCTGATCAGCATTGAAGAATATAAAAGGACTCCCCTGAAAAGAAATGCTAAGTTCATGATCAAGTATGATAAAAAGAAAGCCAAGCTGTATGATGAGCGAGCAGATAGAATAAAGAAGATGACTCCTGAAGAGATGAAAGACTATTTAGCTTCTACTGAGTCAGGAGGAGTTAGAGCTGATGTATTTATGAAATGGCTAGATGCAATGTTAGAAATCAGCTCATCTTCTCGACCAATATCGTCTACTCAGCCAGCTACACAACAACAGCCAGCAGATGTTGATGTTCAGGGGGAGCATCTTGCTATTGTTCCCTATCTACCACCATAAGAATCAGTATCAACACAAGAACCATCAACTGAACCCAAGCCAATTGACAAACAAAGGGTGAAATCTGCTCCTAGGGACAACCAACCCCTAAGGAAAGGACCCCTATTTGAGGCAGTTGATGAAGATACTGTGGCAGTTGTGCCAGCTGATACTAATCAGTCAGCTGGTACTGAAGACACAGCAAGGAGTGCTGTGAATGAAGACCCAGCCAGTAGTGTGCTGCTGGGTGAAACAAGTGTTGAAGACCCAGTAAAGGTGGATGTGCTGGGTGCTAATCAAGATGATGATACGGTTAATCCTGCTGACTTTACAGTCTGGGGTAGAAGAGATCACTTATTTGTTCAATCACCTATCTCTCCCTGGACCCTCACTTATTTTAACAGAACACAGGATAATCATGTTAATCAGTTTCCATGAGTTCATCTGGTATATGTGAATCAATCATGTATCCTCCATCTTCCCCAAAACGTCATGGTAAACACAGATCTTGGGAAGATGATTCAGTTGCCCGTGATGAGCCAGATCTATTTAGAATGAATCTAGATGAAAGAGAGGCTTACAGGCTGGAGATCACTGTACCAAAATTGCTTGAGCAAATACAAGCAACTATTAATGAAAGGATACGCCAAGTTAGATTGCTGCATCATCCTCTTGATCAGCCATTCTACATCACTGCCTTGACTTATGGCATTGAAATTGGTGTATACTTAAATAACAGTGGTCAAAGGCTCTCTACTGATGAGGAGAAAGCTCAATTTCAAGAGGCTCGCCAGCTGGGTATGGATCTAAGGCAGTATCGTGCTGCCCTTAGAACTGAAGAGCGTAGAAAGATGATTGAAACAGCAAAGTTCCTGAAAATTACTGTCGATGATTATCTGTTGGGCTTAGAAGCTGAAAGGCAAAGAAGGGAGGCTGCTGATGCTGAACTCGCTGAGAGGTTAAGGCTTCAGGATGTAGAGGACAAATTGGCTGCTGATAGAAAGCAAGAGGCTGAGTCCCTCAAATTACCTAAAGCCATTGTCAAGGAACAGGATAAGGCCCTTAATGAACTAGAAGCTGCTGAGAAAGCACCTGCTATTGCTCCTATAGAAACTGCCCGAACCATAGAACTATCTGATCATTATTATAGGAGTAGGTATGGTGATGTGATGAATAGAAGATCAAATCCCAGCAAGATCATCAAAGTGCACAGAGGCTCAAAAAGAGCTTTCAATGTCAGCAGGGAGAATAATGTTCAAGAAATGATAAATTATGATGAGTTACGATCCTTAGGATTCAGTGAATGGATGGAGATATTGGAGTACTTCATTGGTAAAGCTGAAAGTGGTATTAAAAAGACATTGAAGCCAGAACTCCAAGAGCTCTTCAACAAAGCTACAAAATTTGGGAATGCACCAGTAGTAAACGTATAAGAAGTACTTTCTCAAAAACCTAAAGGAAAGAAATCTACTGGTGAAGGCCCACAAAGAAGAGATCCCATCATTCTACCTCCTCATATCCCTGTATTTGATCCTGCTGATATACCTATCCTATTTTCCGAAGCCTGGAAAATCAAACAAGAGGAGCTATCTGAAGAGAAATTTGATAAAGATAAAGATAGATAGCCCTCTAGTGCTCAATTTGTATCTTTTTTTTATTTCATTTTTCATTATGATGTTCTTGTAATTACTGTATATACTCTGTTGTAATGAAAGTGAAATGAGTTTATCTTCAAAATCATATCAAATTATAAGATATAGATAACTCAGCAAAAGATCCCAAAAACAAACTTAAAAGGGACAAATTTACTGCCCATTTTTCATTAGGTCCCTCTGTGCTAGCTTTAGTGTTTTCTCTATTTGTCATAGGTTTTGTCATCATCAAATAAGGGGAGATTGTTGAGTCCCCAAAATAATTAAGGATTTAATTATGACAAAACTGTAATTTATTTGTACTAAAATGTTATGTGCAGCCAGCATAAGTTTGTTTATGTATAGACAGCAGATATTGCTGTGTCGAGTGTAGTTTGCTACTCAGTCTACCAGCACAAGGTAGACAGTGTTCTTCAATCAGCACAGGATGTGTACTCAGCAGTTCAAGAATATCAAGTGTCTCAGCAATGAAGAACCAGCACAGCTGGAATACAGCTTACTACACAAGATAGCTATGCTCCATTATAAGCATAGTAGTTTTCTGAGTGGTCTACATTAATGTACTATTCAACAGAAGTCAAAGACAAAGTTGAACAGAAAAGGACACGCGTCAGTGGCTGACAAGTGACCTTACAAGACCACGTGGGAATGCAGAAGTTTAACGCATGTGCAGACATGGGTTATACTTTGTCAACACCTAGGAAACACAATATTCTATTTGTTTAATCAAATAGTGCTGCCAAACCGAATTGGGGTGTTCCTGCAAATAGCTACCAAAGAGGAAAGAGGAGAGAATGCTCTCTGATGCAGTTATCCCTACAAGTACAGACATTCTATGTACCAGTGAACAATAGAACCATTACACGATTAATAGGACAACTATAAATTGTTGTATCCACTATTGTAACAACTAGTGGTGTGAGTTTATTTATTTAGAGTCAAAAACATGTAATAGCTTTTAGTTTACCTCTTAGCTATATTCTAGGTAATCTGTATCAGCCAACTATCATTCCACCAAGGATAGTTGTGATTCTTTGTGATTCAATCAATAAAGAATAACCGTTGAAAATTACCTGTGACTCTATTTAATTTACATGCTTGAATACTAATCGTGTTTAACTATTAAGTTAATTAAAAGAAATTGTATTCACCCCCCTACAATTGTAACACCCTAGGCAAATCCCACATCGCCCACGAACATGAGTGATTATAGGATTATAAGGTAATACTCAAGCTTAAATGACACAACGCGTTTTGGGACCACAGGCAGAGCAGATGTGTGAGTACGCTGCAGTTAAGCGTGCTCGGGCGAGAGCACTACCAGGATGGGTGACCTCCTGGGAAAGTGCTTCTCGTGTGTGGTCGCCAAGAAAAAGCCGTGCGCCTGCGGGCAAAGCGGACAATATTGTGGTCATGTTAAGCTGGGGTGTTACAACAATACTCCTGCTATTATCAAGGGACCAACACTGTTGTTATCATATAGTCTTTAGCATCATAGGCTAGGACATATATATGATTAAAAATTGAAGTGTATTCTTTTTATTTTATCCAAGTAAATTATGGAAAATGAATAAGTTTGTTTGTCTTGTCTTATGGCTAAATTTACTAAACTTCCTTACCATTAAAGTGATTCACATTCACTATGATGTTTTGAGCTTGTTCATATGGATATATAAGGTCCTTATAAAGTACCAACTCAGGAAAAGTACATATATTTATTGACTTTGGTAGATGATTGTAGCAGGGCAATATATTTGCTTGTGAATAAAATCGATTGCTTTGATGTATTAAAAAAGTTTATGGCTTTTGTTGAAAATCAATTCAAAAAGAAGATAAAGGTTGTCAGATCAGATAATGCCTTAGAATTTATCAAGGGTAGAATGGAAGTTATGTTGTCTGAAAAATGGGTGATTCAACAAATGTCATGTCCTGACAGGCCACATCAAAATGGCAGAGTTAAAAGATAACATAGGCACATCTTCCATTGCAGTTTTGGGGTGATTTTGTAATAACAGTTGTCTATCTAATTAACAGAATTCCCTCTTATGTTTTAAAGAATAAGACACCTTAGGAAATACTTCTACATAAATCACCTACATATGATCATTTGAGAGTGTTTGGACACTTGGCATTGGCAAGCAACCCTTCAAGAAACACTTACAAGTTTAGTGAAAGAGGGGTTCCATATGTATTTTTAGGCTATCCTGCTCATCAAAGGGTTACAAGTTGCTAGATTTGTTAACTAAAAGCACTTTTGTATCAAGAAAGGTTGTCTTTCATGAGCATATATTTCCTTACTCAAGTGATTCAATCAATAAATTTCTCAAGCATGTGCCAGTGATACTGTCAACAGTTCTATATGATCTTCCAGTGATTCAAGAGGTGTCAACCCATGAACAACCAAATGTTGTGTTGAAGTCAAATATAACTACTAATAGTACTAGTAATCCAACTGGTTTAAGAAGGTCAACTAGGGAATCTGTTATTCCAATGCGGCAAAAAGACTATGTTATGTCATCAAGTCATGCTATGTTGTGTCATGTTCCAGTTGTGAATCAAGTGTCCTCACCATGTCTGCAACATGAGTTTCAAACATATGTCACAACTTTACTGGCTAATTCTGATCCAAAGTATTTTAAAGAAGCAATTGCGCATCAAGATTGGTGTGTAGTAATGGACTTAGAAATACAAGCTCTATAAGAAAATGACACTTGGGAAATCACTACATTACATCCAGGAAAGAAGGAAATTAACTGCCACTGGATTTATAAAATAAAGTTAAGAGCAGGTGGAACAGTTGACAGGAAAAATGCAAGACTTGTAGTTAATGGCCATAGACAAAGAAAAGGTATAGATTATGAAGAAACTTTTGCTCCTATAGCAACATGACAACTGTCAGGTCATTGTTAGCTGTGGCAGCCATATTTGACTGGGAATTGTGTCAAATGGATGTGTCAAATGCATTTTTTCATGGTGATTTGTTTGAAGAAGTGTACATGACCATGCCTTTAGGTTATTTTGGTAAACGGGAGTCAGTACAAGATATACCAGTGGATAAATCTAAAGTTTGCAAGTTAAAGAAGTCACTTTATGGATAAAATAACACAAAGGTAGTGGTTTGCTGTAACATCCTCAACCGAGCCTAGCTGTAAGATTACTATATTGCCCTTAAGTTAGTATTGTGTTATTATATACTTTTATTTTTATTTAATATTTACTATTAAATAATGATGTGGTTAGGACCAGTTTGTAACAAGGGTCACAGAACAGGTTTGTTTATTTAAATTGGACTTCGTTTGGGTTGCCAAATGAGGTACGAAAGATATCAGATAATTGATAAATACCCGTGTGTTGCACATTGTGGAAATAAATCACAACTAAGTGACTATAATGTTGTGTTCCTTCCTCATTTCTTCCAGAATATTCACACACACACACAAACACTTCATTCTTCATCTCTTCCAACTACCAAAACTCTAATCTTGAATCCTTGTTCTTGAGCTCAAATCTTTTACATCTTTGTGTTCTTTGTGATTTACGGATTCTAACAAGGTAAGAATCACAAGTTTTCATGTTTTAATCTTTGAGAAAATTGGGTTTTTGTGTAAAGTTTTACAAAGTGAGTAATTTGGGTCAAAGTGGTTAGATTTGATGTTGTTTGAGTCCAAATCTTGTGGGTTTATGTTTCTACATGTTTAGTATCTTCGATTTGGTCAGTTTTGAGGTCGTAATCGAGCTCTAGAGAAAGAATTGGATGAATTTGGGTGAAACCCGTCACTTTGTCTTCAGCTTCTGCAGATAAACACAGTCGGCCGAGTGTCTCGAGACACTCGACCGACCGACTCGACCATCGACCAAGTGTGTATGACCCACGGCCGAGTGTGTCTGTGAAAGACCATCGACCGAGTGACTAGACACTCTGCCGAGTGAGTGTAGACAGTCGGCCGACTGTCTATGACAGTCGACCGAGTGTCTTTGGCAGTGAAATATTTTACTAAGTGTTGATTTTTAGCCGTTATGCTGCTCGTTTATATTTTGATGTTCAGTATTTTTAGCGAACGCTTTTTGATACAAAAATTTATGTACTGTGTTATTTGATGTTAATGGACAGTAACTAACTTGATTTGCCTTATGTTCAGATGATAAGGATAAAGAAGTCGCTCAGTAGTAGATTACCTGAGCTGGTTGCTGGTAATTGGTGAGTGGGACTAACTGGAGAACATAGTATAGAGTAGCATGTTATATTATGATTGCCATGCTTGTTAGATATACTTACTGTTGTGTTAGTTAGTACATTGTGATGACTGCATGTTAGTTGATGCTTGTCTGCTGGAGCCCAGTACGTCCCTATTGTGTGGTAGCCTCAGTAGGAGAGATCAACCTGCGGGTTGGGTTCCTCATGTGGTAGCCTAGACAATCGAGGTGTATATATATATATGAATGACGCGTCCGTCGCGTGTGGATTATATATATACACACGGTGGTGGAGGAACTTCTGGTAAGCCCCAATCCGATCAGCTAGTGGTTAATGGTTTGGCCGAGCTGCCAGAGTCTCTGTAGACGGTACTTGGGTGATGTTTGTGTGTTAGTCTTTGTGACATGATTAGTATAACGGTTCATGTATACTATTGCATGTGGTTAGTTTTACTCACTTAGCTTCGTGCTAATTCCCCTCCATCCTCTCCCTGCAGGTTGTTAGCTTTTGTAGATAGTGCTTTTTAGGAGAAGATGGGCGTGGTGATGTTATGTTTGCTAGGGTTAACTCTGATGTGGTCTTTTGTAGTTTGAACGGTGTTCTTTTGAAAACATAATGTAATTACGTCTTTTCTAGTTAAATATGTAAATTGTTTTAGTAACACGTGACATCGGTTTGTACAAATATTGATATCGTATTTAATTAATATAATGCTTCCGCCACGTTTAAAAAAAAATAGCGGTGTCACATTTGCAAAGTTATCTTCTGCTTTTTTGGAGTTTGGTTATGTGCAGTCTAGATTACTCTTTATTCACAAAAAGGGATGATACTCAATTCACTAAGTATTAGTATATGTAGATGATCTACTAATTACTGAAAACTGTGCTGCTCATATAGACATTTTAAAAGCTTAATTGAAAGGTCATTTTCACATGAAAGATCTTGTTGTTGTGAGTTACTTCTTAGGACTTAAGGCATCAAAGTCAAAACAAGGAATATTTGTGAGTCAACAAAAATATACACCGGATTTACTAAAAAAATGGGGGTGTTACATTGCAAGGCATACAAGTTGCCATTAGACCCTAACACTAAATAACAAGCTGATACTGGTATACCTTTGTCTGATCCTCAGGTCGTCACTATGTGAGAGATTAAGTAAAAAATGGTGCAGTCAAACCTGCGTATGTTCATACAGGGTCTCAATTAGCTGATATTTTTACCAAGATTGTGATTGTGGATCAGCAAAATCAATTATTGCACAAGTTAGGAATTGTTAATTCTACTAATTCCAAACTTGAAGGGGAGTATTGACGAAGTGAACCACAATCAACATTTCAGAAGTCATCACAGTCAACAAATGTCACAGTTTAATGAAGTTTGGGTCCAGTTTTGTAAATATGTAAAATATTAGGGACAACAGTTGTAATATGTAATCTAACTATGTCATAGTTGTTAACCGTTATAAATTGGGGCTTTTGGCTCAATTGTGAGGTTAGTCAAAATCAATACAATTACAATGTAACTTGAAATTGAATGTGAAATGGAGATCACAGGTTTGAATTGCAAAGTTCTCATTTTTGCTTGTGGTAATTTCTTGGTGTTTGTTTGTTTGTATTTTTCTAGCTTGTGTATCATTTTCGTTTGATTTCATTAATAGTTTATCGTAGAATATAGTTGTTTGTTGTTTTATTTTAGGGAAGGTAATGGGCGGGAAAAACCTGTGACCTGCGGGTACCTGTGCCCATGACGAGCGGGTATTATAAAAAATGTATTCGCGGGCACAGGTCGGCTAAAATTTTGTACACATTGGCGGGTCACGGGGTAAAATTCGCCCCGTCGATCCGTGATGCCCGTTGGTATACCCGTTTACTCGCAACATATACTTAATTAATCATATATAATTTAATTTTTTTATAAGTATTTTGATAATTATTCGCGAGTTTACCCGCCGGTAGTGGGTATCCGTGATCAAAATTTTGTTGAAGTGCAAATTTTGCAAACCCGTTAATTTACCCGCGGGTACTCGCGGGTTGCAGGTACGGCCAGAAAAATTTACTCGTTAACAGGTAAACGGGTACCACATGTAAGGAAAAAATCTTGAACGGATATTAAAGATCCGTGTTCGTCGCCCCGCAAGTGACACTCCTATTTAAGAATCACACTGCAGCAACAGCCTCACGTGATTTTCTTTTCTCTCTCTTGATTTTCGTGTCACCCATTTCCTTCTCATCTAAACTTCTCCGGTCACTTTTTACTCCGATTTACTTTTAGTTTCCAGGCTAAATCATTAAAACATCACTATTAATTCTCCACTTCTTATAAGAATCAACAACAACGTGTGAAGAAAACACACATCTCTTGCAACCCTAATTTCAGGCTCCTCCATCTTCTTTTTAATCCGTTTCTCTACCTCAGGTTTGTAGTCCTATCTCCTACCTTCCTTCTCCGGCCACCGACATCTCGCCGGTGGTCTGGATCTTCTTACTTTTTGTCGAAATAAGGTGCAATTGCTCAGATCCTTATTACTCCGTCGTTAATCTGCCCGTTTTCTTCTCTGGTCACTCGAGCAGCTTCCAGGCGTCAATTTCGGACTATGGTTGCTCGGGATCTGTTTGGGTTTTGGGGGTTGATATTAGGGTTTGGTTCGTTGGAGATGAAGAGTTTTGTTGCTAGTCCCTCTTGACGTGTTCGTCACTGCACCTTGATTCTTCTTAAGTAGTTGTAGGCGGCGAGTTCTTTTGGAACTCTAACAGGCACCTTGGTCGGATTTGGGTTTTGGGGTGGGGTTGGGTGGGTTTTTGGCGGGTTTGTGGTTGTACGTGTTTTTTGTTGAAACCCGGCGGGTTCGGCTGTCGGACTGTTGTCTGCTGTTACCGAGAGCGGGTGGTGGTTGCGGGTAGCCTTGGGTGGATGCTAGTAGGTGCTGTCGGTTTTCTTGGTGGTCACTGGTGGCAGCAGTCAGAAGTTGACCGTTATTGCATGGTGACATTGTTGGTAGGTTGGTGGCTACAAGTAGGTGTCAATGGTCGATGACAACTATTAGTTGTTGATGGCATCGTTGACACCCGCTGGTGGATGCTGGCGACTGATGATGGTGATAGTAGTGGTGGTTGTTACGGGTGGTCGCTGGCCGTCACCGATTGTTGCTGGTGAATGCGTGTGGCGTTGGCGTTGTTTGTTGTCTGCTTGGGTCTCAGGGTTTGTAAATGTCCTTCGAAAACTTGGTGAAGATGACTGGTTCCTATATGGTTTGATTATGCATTTGGTACTGCTATGTTACGGCTTGTCTGGTTCATTCATTCCATTTTCCTCGTCATCGGGTTTTTTGTGAGCTTGATGTTGTTGCCGGCGTTGTTAACTTTGTTGACTTCGGTAAATAGGCCTCGGGTTACGTGTTCTTGGGTTGCCCGGTGAATACTTTGGATTGGCTGTTTCTAAGGAGTGTAGATGCGGGGTTGGATACGGGGTTGGGTTTATGTATTTGTTTTAGGCTTATGTTTGGTGGTAGTTTGTTTGATTGTAATTTTAATTGTAAGTCCTTTAGTGGTATCTCTATATTTAATGTAGTCGTTCATATTGTTTAGAACGAATAGAGTGTGTCAAGGAGTTTTGGTCGTATGTGATCAAGTACTCCCACTACAGATCGTTTGATCCGCTTAATTTTGCTCCAACGGAAACTTGATTCTATTATATATATACATATTAATATTAACTACAAAAAGGAGCCCGCGCGATGCTGCGGGGTCTTTGGGTTGCGTATTCATAGTTAACGGAGCGTATTATAGGTGTGTATATGTATTGAATATAGTCCGATGTATTGAGCTTTTTTTAAGTGTCCGTTTCGCGTATAGTTAGTCCCGTTGTGTTCGTAAGATTTTTTTGAGTTGAACGGTGGGCTCGAAAAAATTTAACTCGCACCGAGCGAGAAGATAGGACCCGCTAAAAATTCGGGTAGAATTTGTTTCTTTTATTTTAATAAAATTGTATATTTACATTTTTTATCCCTGAGAAAATGTAAATTTAAGGGGTCGTTGTGTAAATTGAGGCAAAGGTGAGGGGCTGATTGCAGTGTGAAAGAAAAGTCAAAACTACAATCCCAAACAATTGAAATTATAAAATTCTTGATGACTTTTAGTATATAGGGGTATTGGAACTACAAAATTCTTATGACTTTTAGTGTACAAGTATATAGGGGTATTGAAACTACAAAATTCTTATGACTTTTAGTATACAGGGGCAATAATATTTTTATCAAAAAAAAAAAAAGTGACACTCGTATTTTATTTTGTTATATAAAAGTTCTTTTTGTTATAATTCAGTAGGCTTATAACTACCTTTAGTGGTTCTTGACTGTAGAAGGTATATAGAGATAGAGATACTGTAAAACGGAGAAAACAAAGGTTGAACAAAAGGTATGAGTAATTGGTTTTTTATTTATAGAAAAATGTACAATGAGAGTTTGGTGGCATTTGGAATCTAGAGAGAGAGAGTGTTTTTGTTAACCAAAAAATACATACATTAAACTCTAACTCAACACACCTATTTATACTCAAAATAAAATATACTATGCAATATCTATAATAATAATAAAATTATCATCCAATTATTACTTTTATAACACTCCCCCTTGGATGATAATTTTATTAGTGAATAACTAGTACTGCCTCGTTAAAAACCTTGCTAAAGAAAACCCTTTGGGATAAAACTTTAGCTAAGGGAAAAAGAGTGCAGCATAGAGTTGACTCCCCCTCAAGTAGGCAACGCCTGAGTTGTTACATCTTCTGAACATGCCTCATGCCAATATTATGAACGTGTGTTCTGAAAATAGCAGTTGGAAGTGCTTTGGTGAAAAGGTCAGCAGAGTTTTTGCTGGACTGAACATATCTCATTTCAATCTGGTTGTCCTTAATGAGATTTTGAGTGTATGAGAAGAATCTAGGGGGTATGTGTTTTGTTCGGTCACTTTTGATATACCCTTCTTTCATCTGTGTTATGCAAGCTACATTATCTTCATAGATAGTTGTTACGCTTTTATAGCGTTCTAGTCCACAAGAATCAATAATGATTTGTATCATTGATCTTAACTAAAATCATTCCCGAGTAGCTTCATGTAATGCAATCACTTCGGCATGATTTGATGATGTTGCAACAAGTGTTTGTTTTGAGAACGTCATGATATTGCGGTGCCTCCATTTAGGAATACATATCCAGTTTGAGATTTAGCTTTATGTAGATCGGATAAATAATCTGCATCTGTATAACCAAACAAATCTTGTTTCGAGTTGTTAGAATAAAATAATTATAAATCAGTAGTTCCCCGAAGGTATCAAACTATTTGTTTGATCCCATTCCAATGTCTTTTGGTAGGGGCTGAGCTGAACCTTGTCAACAAATTAACTGCAAAAGAAATGTCAGATCTTGTATAATCTATAAGATACATAAGAACCTCAATTGCACTAAAATATAGAACTTCCGATCTGTTAAAATTTTCATGATCTTCGCAGGGATGAAATAGATCAGTGTCAATATTGAGTGATCTAACAACAATGAGTTTGTCTTTAAAAAAAATGTTTTAAAATCTTTTCGGTATAAGTTGTTTGATGTACAAGTAAACCATTAGGCATATGCTCAATTTGCAATCCAAGATAATACTTGGTTTTTTCAAGATCTTTCATTTCAAAATAATTCTTTAGAAGTTGAATGATTTCATAGATCTCTTTATTTGTTCATATGATGTTAAGAACATTGACATAAACAACTACGATCTCATATCCGAACATTGTTTTTATAAAACATACGTGCAAAATAAGTTTATATTTATACCCTTTTTTTTATCAAGTAGTCATTTAATCGGTTATACCACATACGTCCCGTTTGTATAAACCCACTTAGAAATCTTTGTGATTTAATGGAATATATTCCCTTGGGTTTTACATTAGATGCTTATGATACCTTAACCCTTTAGGTATATTCATATATATCACTATTAAGTGATCCATACAGATAAGTAGTAACAACATTCATGAGATGCATTTAAATAACTACCAGGTTGATTAAGTATCTAATAAGTAATTGTATCCATTACAGGAGGATAATTTTTCCTCCTAATTCATTTCTGGTCTTTGTGGGAAATATTGAGTTACAAGTCTAGTTTTGCCTTGTAACTTCATTTGCACATTTCTTTTCGGATAAAAATTCATTTGTATCCCATACGTTTCACATCTTTAAAAGTGATAACGATTGATCCGAAAGCTTTTCTTTTATCGAGCGATTCTAATTCAGCTCTTATTGCTCCTTTCCATTGAGCTCAATCATGTCCATTTTGTATATTCAATGACAGATTTTAGTTCCAGATCATCATCTTTATTCATGATGTCATTGTAACATTATATGAAAATATCTCATAGAGATTTTAGTTTTATTTCGGTTCCATAATATTGCATAATTTATCGCAATTTTAGTATTTACATTTATCAATATCCTCTGCAGAAGGAATATTGATTTGTGGTTCTTCTCGAACACTTTCTCTTACCTCATTATCAGCTGATTTTCTTTTTCGAGGATTTTTATCTTCAGAACCAATTGATCTTCCACGTTTGATGCGTGGCAAAGACTCAACAGTGACATTATTGCCAGCTTTTGGAATTTCAGTTCGAGCTGGAGCATTTATCGCTGGTATATATGATTTAGTCACTTTTTTTATATCTGTAAATGCATAAAGTAATTAATTTGCAAGTTCTTGCATATGCATTATTTTTGAACTTTCGTTTCACATTCTTTTGTGCGAGTTCAATATACCTTAATTGATGTTCACATCATGAAGCATCATTTTATTTTTTATTTTTATTTCTCCCCCTAATCTAGGGAACAATGTTTTATTAAAATGACAATCAGCAAAACGTGCTGTAAAAACATCACCCATCATGGGTTCAATATATCTTATGATTGAAGATGTTTTATATCCAAAATATATTATCATCTTTCTTTGAAGAACCATTTTATTGTGTTGTGGTGATACAATTGGAACATACACTGCACAACCAATGTTTTAAGGTAGAAAATATTTGGCTCTTGGCCAAAAATCAAGTATTAAGTGAAAATATTTACGACTTCCACATGGTTTAATGCGAATTAATGTCGCAGCATGTAAATTTACATGTCCACATATAAATATTGAGAGATTTGTACTCATTATCAATTGTCTAGTTATTAGCTGTAAGCGTTTATCTATTGATTCAGCTAAACCAATTTTGTGTATGCACATGAGCAACTGGATGTTCAACAACAATCCCTGTAGATATATAATGATCATTAAATGCTTGAGATGTTAACTCACCAGCATTATCAAGTCTCATCCTTTTAATGGTGTAATCAGAATAATGTGTTCTCAATTTAATAATTTGTGCAAGAAACTTTGCAAATGCCATATTACGGCTTGATAACATACAAATATGAGACCATCCGCTAGATGCGTCTATTAGAACCATGAAATATCAAAATGGTTCACATGATGGATGAATTGGTTCATATATCTTACCTTGAATTCTTTCAAGAAACATTTGTGATTCTTTTTCACAATATACTTTTCATAAATCACCATATGTGTTTTTTTTATCATATATCCTTTTCACCATATACGCTTTTAATCATATGCGCTGTGTTTTTCACCATATGCGCTTTTAATCATATGCGATTTTCATCATATGCGTTGTGCTTTTCATCATATTCGCTTTTTATCATATGCGCTTATCATATGCGATGCGCTTTTTATCATATGCGCTTTTTTATGTGAATAGTAAATTAATTAATTTCGTTTTACTATTCATATGAATTAATTTAGATTTACTATTTTGTTAATTGAGTAATATATATATACATCATATACTTGTGACTCCGAAGGCTCAAATGAATTTGACCATATAGTTATACGTTGTACCTTGCACATTAATTTTCAGTAGAAGCTTTAGATGCATATTATTTTCAGTAGAAGCTTTAGACGCACTTTTTTTTTTAATCACCAAATACCACAAACACTTTGTTTGCATTTGTTCATAGTCATCAATGAAAACCGTTTTCTTTAATTTTATTTTATACAATAAAATTAACGCATCATTATTCTTTTCAAAAACAATAATCTATTGTTATTGTTCACTTGTGCCGTGTTTAATAACAAAAGTCAACAACCTCTGTCTTGTTTGTTGTGGCAACCAAAAACAACCTTTGCTTTTGTTACCGAGAATCCAAGACAAAAAAAAAACAATTAATTTTTAATTAATCTTTTATCAAAACCATAAATGATTTTATTGATCTACGTTGATATGGCCATAAAGAATTGACGGCTGACCTACTTTTGTAAGTGTATTTCGGCTATCATCCCGAAAACGCACAACGACCTTTTTTTTTTTATTGACTATTTGTTTCATATCTAGCTTAGGCAATTATTGTGAACATTTGGTCCCTATAAGAGCATTTATCTTTTAGACTTTTAGTTGATTTGTACTTGTCACAATTAGGGATAGCACCCGCGGGTCGTGGATGCGGAGCCATTGGATCCATCACCCGTACCCGCGGATTTTTTTTTAAGAGACATCCAATTGAACCCTTGTTCGTTGAAACAATTTGACTATATTTTTACTCCCCATTATTAAACGGGCCATTTTGATGCACACTCTTAAAAAATAATTTGTTTTTTAAGTTTTATTATTCAACCTCCTTTTTTCAACGGTCACGTTTTTAACAAAACATTTGACAAGTTTGGAAAAAAGTTTTTTATTGATTATCATCAAAAGTTTTTTATTGTCACTCTACTGGATGGAATTATGGCATACAACCAAAATTGCAACCCAACACTACATAAGAACAAAAAGGTTGTTTTTAATTAACATATGTATATGTGTTAAACTCGGAATAATAATAACTTATTTTAGAAAATTAACATAAGACATGTTGAAACATTTTTGTCACATTTAGCTCATCAAGTCTAATACTTATCATTGATAGATTTTATCACGTCTAGGAGATGTTTACCTTTTTCTTGTATTAAGTCCTACTTTCATTTACCTTTGTTTGGAAAAAAGTTTGTTTTTTACTTTGCTTTCCCCCTTTCTGTAAAACTCATTTAAACACTTTCTTTGTTTTTTTTTTTTTTTTTAAAAACTTCCTTTTTTTTACGTTACCCGTAAATTATAAATATATAAAAAAACTTTTTGTTTAAATTTTTTTTCTAGTTTTTAAAAGGCCACTTGACCAATTTTTTAATTCTTTCACAACACCTGATATCGTGATCGTGACCTTTCACCAAAGCAAGAGATATTCTTGATAAACTAAACACGGACTCGTGTTTGAAATTGTCGGCCACAAAAAAAAAATTCATTTGATAAAAGTATATATATTTTTTTTTTAATTATAGAAGGAGACACTTCATTTTCAATACTTCATTTTTGATAAAAAAACTATTCCATTTTACCATCCCTTTTTTTCTTACTTTAACTTTTAAGATATACTTTTAATAAAAATACAAACTACTTTTTCTTATTTTAACTTTTAAGATTTACTTTTAATAAAAATACAAACTATTAAAGTACAAACTACTTTTTCTTATTTTAACTTTTAAGATTTACTTTTAATAAAAATACAAACTATTTTTTTTATTTTAACTTTTAAAATTATAAATTTAAGAATAAACATTAGTATGCATGAAATAAATAATGATTAATTGCATAAGTAATCATAAATGTTAGATAACATATAAAGACCCCGTCGTATTCGTATTGATCGGAATTAATCTCGACCCATGATACCGTGTTGTCAAATGACGTGTTGCGTACATAAAGTACCGTGTTGTCAAATGACGTGTTGCGTACAATCATGAGGTCTTATTAACATAAATATAAATGTTAGTGAAGTTAATAAGAGTTAGATTACAGAAAATATAATTCAGGTGGTATAACCGACCGTATATAACTTAAATAACATAAATATAAATGTTAGTGAAGTTAGTAAAAGTTAGATTACAGAAATATAATTCAGGTGGTATAACCGACCATATATAACTTAAATAACATAAATATAAATGTTAATGAAGTTAGTAAAAGTTAGACTACAGAAATATAATTCAGGTGGTATAACCGACCATATATAACTTAAATAACATAAATATAAATGTTAGTAGTCCAAAATTTGATATATTCGAGTCTGAAAATTATTAATAATTTCATACCTTGATTAGTGATTCGTGATCGTTTGAGATATCTTTTAATTACACTAAGCTTTTCGTGCTGATAACGTGTTATAATTCAGTAGGCTTATAACTACCTTTAGTGGTTCTTGACTGTAGAAGGTATATAGAGATAGAGATACTGTAAAACGGAGAAAACAAAGGTTGAACAAAAGGTATGAGTAATTGGTTTTTTATTTATAGAAAAATGTACAATGAGAGTTTGGTGGCATTTGGAATCTAGAGAGAGAGAGTGTTTTTGTTAACCAAAAAATACATACATTAAACTCTAACTCAACACACCTATTTATACTCAAAATAAAATATACTATGCAATATCTATAATAATAATAAAATTATCATCCAATTATTACCTTTATAACACTTTTTTCCAGAAAAATAACAACAAGGACCAGACCTGCAATATACAAATTCTACCAGAACCCCTACTGGGTTTAACAAAATCTAAAACCCTAAACCGCCAAATTCCTTTTAACGATTCTGCTTGAAACAATGCCTTCAAAGAAAAAATCATCAAAATCAAAGGCGAATTCCAATTCAGATGCAACAACACCATCTCCACTTGGTAATTCATCTTCATATTCAAATCTAAACTCTAATAACAATCATGAAGATGGTGAACAATCATTATTGTGCTCACTTGAAACAGTTTCCACCATATATCCGTCGTTCATCGGTGCTTCTGCTTTAATCTGTAGTTTAATTGAAGATTCTAATATTGCAATTGATTCGAAAGGATGTAAAGTTTGGGTCTCAGAATCTGCTCTGATTGCTTCTTCAATCACTCCTGGTTCCATTGTTTCTGTAAGTCTAACTTAGGTTATGTATATGTCATACATAAGGGAACTAGTTATTATTCATTGAAATTATTAGGTTATAACTTATTTGCGAAATGGTTATTATTACCAACTGTAGTAACATTTTAAGTGAAAAGTACGTATATGAATTTGTTCTTGAGTATAAATTAGGTTATATGTATGTAATATATGCGTTTTTTTTTTTTTTTTTTTGCCAAGTTTATGTTATAGGAGTATGCTATTTCGAAAAAAAAAACTAATTTTTTGGCTAATTTGATTGGAATACTTTTTTTTTTTTTTTTTTTTTTTGGTTCCCAAAATTCATATTTTACTCAAAATATGTAACAATGTATGCATTGCTCCATTAAAAGAATCGCGGTTCAATATAGTTAAGTGAGTGTACGATGATTTGGATTTCGTATGTATTTACATTTTATGTATTAGACTAGTAGAGTTGTTAAATATAGTGTGTAATATGTTAATGGTATTTTTAGATGTGTAATAAAAGTTTTTTCTATTGAATCTGTTGACAGGTTTCACTTGCTTCGTTAAGAAAAGATGTACCAGGTTACCCTCTTAGCTCATTAATGGATGAATGTGGCAGGCATTATGGGGTCAATGAGAACATGGCTAAAGAAATAGGGAATTACTTTGTTCTAGCTACAGTTTTTCCATCTTTAAAGGTTTGAAAACAATCATGTTTACGCAACATATGTTTTTTTTAATAACGTGTGATGATTTAAAGCTGAAATCTTGGAGCACATTTGTCAACTTTCATTTCAGGTTTCAAAAAATGGTGTGCGGTTATCTTCGAGCCTATCATCTGCATTGGGTTATCCAGTTTCCGGCAGGATAGTTTTCGTGTATCCTGTCAATCAAAGGAATAAATCCATTTCAATAGACAAGTGTCAAGACCTACATTTATCTTTAATTTCTTCAAAGAGTTCAATTAGCATTAAAAGTAGTAAAATGTCTCACGTTGATCTTTTATCTGAAAATGGAAACATTTCATCTCCAAAGACACCATCAATGACTCGATCGAAGTTCAGCTCTCCCTGTTCTAGCCAGCCAACTTCACCAAGATATAGAGAAACACAGTCAAACTCGTTTGACTCAGTAGTTGACTCGTTTAATATAAAAGAGGTTTTGGAGGATGAAATAGGAAGGAAGCTTCTTCAGACTTGTACTCTGTCGTTCTTATATTCCCGTTATCTGCTTTGCGGAAACCTTGTTGTAATTCCAATACTTTCAGAGCTTTGTCTTTTCAAGGTCGTCAGTGCAGAAAAAGTATCGGGAAATGAAAATAATGTTGGTTTGTTTATGCAATCACCAGATCAATCTAGTATTGGTAATGCTTTTCTGGTAGACCATGGAACAAAAGTTCATTTATTTTTTGAGAAAACCGATTTTGATCTATGTAGTGAGGATAGCGTAGATAGCATAGTAGTTGATATCCCTAAATTGGGTGGCTTGTTAAAGGAGTATACAGTTTTGAAGGATATTATTGTTTCATCAACAATTAAGAACAGACTTTCAAGGTATATTTGTTTTTAGTACTTTCTGTTATACCTGTGGTAAATTAGTGTTATCAGTGTTGTTACATCTACTTTGGCTAATCAAGTTTGTTTACATATCGTCTTGTATGCATGCACACTTGGGGGTGTTTGATGTGCATCTTGTAACTGATTAACTGATTTTGCAAGTTGAAGTCTCGCTACTTATTTTTGAATTTAGATAATATGATTCTAGTATTATCCAGTTTTAAAGTCAAATTACTTATTTTGACCCTTTCTCCACTGTATTTGAGAGTGGCATTTACAATTTTTTTAGAAACTCTGCTGTTCATTTTTGTCTATTCATTCTTTGAAGAATAGAATTAGCAAAACACTCCAACATCTGTTCATTTTTGTATACTTTAAGTTTGATTGAATCTGATTCTCCGATTCTTATTACTTTATATCACATATCATTAATCAATTGTCACTTATCATGTAATTGTTTTAGTATGGGTTTACGTCCAACAAAAGGAGTGCTACTTCATGGTCCACCAGGCACAGGGAAGACTTCTTTGGCTCGATTGTGTGCTAATGATGCTGGCGTTAATCTCTTCTCTGTAAATGGACCAGAAATTATCAGTCAATTTTATGGTGAAAGTGAACAAGCATTGCATGAAGTATTCGATTCAGCTAGCAGAGCTCCACCTGCTGTGGTAAGTTTTTTCTACTTTGTTTTCTGTCATTATTTTTAAACTCTTCGTTAATACTTGTTTCTACCCGTGTTATCTTTTAGGTATTCATAGATGAGCTGGATGCCATTGCACCATCACGAAAAGATGGTGGTGAAGAACTATCTGGAAGAATCGTTGCAACACTACTAAATTTAATGGATGGAATTAGTAGAACCGAAAGTCTACTTGTTATTGCTGCAACCAATAGACCCGACAGTATTGAGCCAGCACTTAGACGCCCTGGTAGACTCGACAGGGAAATCGAAATAGGTACAGTCATAAAATGGTCCATTCTTAAAAAAACTGTATTTTTTTATTCATCGAGCTTGTAATGTATGTATGTTTGTGCCAATAATGTTTCCCGCTAAAATTAAAAGCTCTTGTTTCACTTAAGTTTAATAGTATTTGCCGTATTGGTTATGTGTTTGAATTATATTCAGGTGTGCCATCTCCCAGTCAACGTTATGATATATTACTTGCTCTGCTCAACGAAAAAGAACACCGTCTTTCAGATATGGAAATTCATCATTTGGCTATGACAACTCACGGGTTTGTGGGTGCTGATCTGGCATCCCTCTGCAATGAAGCTGCCTTTATTTGTCTTAGGCGCTTCATTGGCAAGATCAACGATAATCAGAACCTTAATTCATGTTCAGATGATATGGACTTGCATCTGAAAGATAATTCAAAGGGTTCGTCTTTATCAAATTCAGGGGTCAATGTAGAAAGTATTGAAACTGATCCAATGGGGGGAAGTTTAAGTGTCACTATTGAAGATTTTGAGAAGGCGAGAATTAAAGTGAGACCAAGCGCCATGAGAGAGGTAGAATTATAGTTTCACTTTCGAGTTTACAATTTATAGCTGAAAATTTGTGTGTATAATCTGCAAGGTGTGTTTTATGGCAACTGCTCCTCACGTTATAATTGACTATTTTCAGATGGTCTATATTACTGGACATAAAGGTGGCAGAATAGGTGGGTCTTTCGGGTTGGGTAATGAATGGCTCAAAATGGTTTCTGGTCAAAACGGGGCAAAAATTTTGGTACATTCAGATCGAACTCAGCTGATTTTTAACACATCCCATATTGCATACATAAGCGGTGTATCAGAAAAGATTACAAGAGTTATATTTGTTTCAACCTAAAGTGATTTTATGCATTTAAATTACAAAATGGGTAGGTCAAATTTTTCTCCTTTCGTAATTTTGACATGTTTAAGTTGCAATCAGGTGATACTTGAGGTACCAAAAGTTAGTTGGAAAGACGTTGGTGGTCAAGAGGAGGTTAAAATGCAGTTAATGGAAGCTGTAGAGTGGCCTCAAAAGCACCAGGATGCGTTCAGGCGTATCGGAACTCGGCCCCCAACAGGAGTCTTATTATTTGGTCCCCCTGGGTGCAGCAAAACCCTTCTGACCCGTGCAGTCGCATCTGAAGCCAAACTCAATTTTCTTGCTGTGAAGGGCCCAGAACTTTTCAGTAAATGGGTTGGTGAATCAGAGAAGGCTGTAAAGTCTCTGTTTGCAAAGGCACGGGCTAATGCCCCTTCGATTGTGTTTTTTGATGAGTTAGATGGTCTTGCTAGTATTCGAGGAAAGGAAAACGATGGGGTTTCGGTTGCTGATCGTGTTATGAGTCAACTTCTTGTTGAATTAGACGGTAATTTGCACTTTGTGATTCTCAGTAGCTAAAAAATTGTTATATACCCAGTTTTTTAACCTAATTTACGAGTTTTTCACTTTCATTTCTCAAACGTCTACCTTTCTTTCATAATAAGTGATATTTTGGTCATTTTATATCAGTTTGTATTGTAATCTGACCCCATACCCTGCCTTAGCAGTATTGGGTAATGATGTTGTTATAGAAATCTGAATTTGTTAGGCACCCAACATCTTATTTTGTGAGTATATGACTTTGTTTCATTGCAAAAAAACTGATTATCGAAGGGTCAAACCAAATTTACCTGGATACATACGTTCTGTCCTAGTTAATTAGACATTTAACCATTAAGAAAAAAATCAAATAGCATCAAACGATGTCGTTTCTGGTCATTTTATTTATAAATTCCTTTAATAATCGCGATCTGTCAAACACTCTAACTTCGTTGTTCTGATTACTGTAAGACTATAACTTTAAGCACCAGAAGCACATTAAACTCCAGATCGTACACTTTGTTTGGCTATGGCTGATTATCGTATTTTAGTGATATAGTATTACATAATCGCTAACAAAATGCAAACAACCTTTAATGATCATCATCTGCTTATTTTGCAACTTTTTGTTGGTTTAGGTTTGAACCAGAGAGTTAATGTCACTGTTATTGCTGCAACAAACCGACCAGATAAGATCGACTCCGCCCTTTTGAGGCCAGGTATCACTTAAGTTCATCCGAAATATTGAATTTTGATCCATCTGATCTCTTTGTGGTGATCTTTGTGCCTCGTTTTCTTGCTAATAAATTTTTAACAGGACGTTTTGATAGGCTCGTGTATGTGGGCCCACCAAATGAAAAAGACCGTAAAGAGATTTTTCGTATCCATTTGCGTAAAATGTCTTGTAGCTCTGATGTATGTTTTGAGGAGTTGGCTCATCTTTCTGAAGGTTGTACTGGGGCTGACATTTCTCTAATATGTCGTGAAGCGGCTGTTGCTGCTATCGAGGTTTGTTAACTTTGGCTAGCTGTGAAGATTTTAGAGGTGGTCAGATGGGCGGGTTGGGTAATGGGTTGAAAATGGTCCAGGTCGACTCCCAAAGACCCGAACTAGTCAGTGTCCATTTTTCTGTTTTATAAAATAGTTAAGGCATTAAATAAGATTACACATATATTTTGGGATTTTCAAGTTTCAAGCCATATTACACATTTTCAGTATTTTTTTTAATTTCGTTTCACACGTTAGGGACAAGGTTGGAAAAGTCGTGAGATGGTGACGAGTTGGTCGGGACTTTGAAACGATTAGTCGGTTGAGTTGGGGTCGAGTCGGGACTAGTCGGACATTGACTAACATTGACCTTTAGTAATATATTATACGGAGTATGTATTTAACATATATAATTTACAAATAAATCTATTAAACATAAATATTTCAAACATATGTATAGCAGTATAGGGCACAAAATCCGAGTATATAAAATAATAAATTTTGACTTAACTTTGACCAACCTTAACTTTGACCGACTTTGATTTATGTAGACCCGACTCTGACAGAATCTGACAGACTCTGACGGTCTGACCAACTTTTACTAACTTTGAGCTGACTTTATAGCGTTCACCAACTACTTGGGCGTTTTAGGAAAAACAGGACGGGCTAGTTACCAAACCGACTAGTCGGCCGAGATGGCCACCGTTAACAACACTAGTTAGTGATCAACCATAACCTAATTCAACTTATTCATGAATCTTAAGTAAATTCATCAAGACTGCCACCTTTTAAAAAATTCAAAGTAATTAGCTGCACTATTTTGTTTTGTTTTAACGTCTATTGTGCACCGTGATAATTAACATTTATCTCAGGAGAAACATGATGCAGCGGAAGTAAGAATGGAGCATATAAGATCTGCAATCGAACAAATGCAGCCATCAGATGTAGAGTCTTATGAGGACTTGACAAGAAAATTTCAAAGACTTGTGTCGGTTGCTACGCCAGAAAATGATTCGAGTCCGTGAAACATCTTTAAGATGATTAAGCACAGTATCTAAACGGTAATTCCCTTAATTAAACACTTATTGTTTTACCTATCAAGGTATCTATACTTACAGCTAATGTATATATGGTGAATGAGTACTGCATTTGTGGGGTATTATGGTAAAAGGGATCGTCATTCTGATACGGAGTATTAAACTTTTGATTGTAAGGGTAGTGAATGAATCAGATTTTGTAGTAAGAATTATTGAGATAAATGTATGTGCTATCACACACTTATCCCTGATTATCTCATCTTTTGGTTCTAATTGTTTTAGTCATAACTCATAATTACCTTGTTTTAGTCATAACTCATAATTACCTTGAAGAGAATGCCTGAATATCCCATTGGCTGTGAAAAGGTGCTTAATTGTACCATTTTGGGCTATTGTCAAGATCCATTTGTAGACTAGAGGTGTCATTTTGACCCATCTTATGAATGAACAATTAGACTATGTTTTTTTCTTTATTTATTGGGAGGGTAGAGGTCAGGGGTTAGATCTCTCTGTCTCCTAAGAATTTCCTACGGAGGTTTTACCGACCTGCATCAAGGAATTCGGCCGATCCACATGCCCGTATGGATTAATGGATCTGGTCCCTGAAGTGGGAGTCATGTTTTCGCTCGAAAGTGCGTGACAAATGATCGGGAAGGTTGTTAATTTCTCTCTCGGTGATGCCGACAACAACCTTTCAAAAAAAAGAGGCTAATAATCTCCTAGTGTATGTATGTTTTAAGCATAAAACCTTCCAAGTGAAATTATATTATTCGTTGTTATTCTTGTAATCGTATCATATCACCCAACTGGACAAAAGCAATTTGGGTGAACGTGACTGTTACGGAGTTGGTTAGTTTGGGCGGAACACTTGGACATACAGTATGACCCAACTGGCCCAACCCATTTGTGACCAGTCAATTATCATCTAATGATATTCGAATTTGGTGAAACAGGAGTTTTTTGGAATCCATCACATCATACATTATCTCGTTAAATGTATTGTTGCTTTAGAGCACAAGTACTTTGACGTCAACTTTGCCGAATTTTGATGCATGGAAACCAAACTTGCATATCTGTCTATGGCTTTTGCGCTTCGGCATTGGCGGCATAATGTGACCAAATAGGTAATTAGAAAGGTTATACTCTTTCTGAATATGATAGAGAAGTATATAGTATCTGAATCTTGATGTAGTTGGTCATGCTAATTATATTTTGAAAATATTATCCTCTTGCATAAATATATGAGGATTGCACCCTAAGTTGTTGGGACCATTTTACTGTGTACAAATTAAAACATATACGGAGTATTAAGTATTGATAGGACCTAATAACAACTTCAAATAAAACATCCTCTTGCATTAATTAAGGGTGTTTATTAGTTGTCACCTACTAGCTACGAAGGTTTTTTTTTCTTCGAAAAGCTAGATGTATTAATCACAAAGGCCCCAAAATGAGGGCTAACAATTACAAGTGTTCAGGAAACAAGAGTAATACAAAACACGACAACAACGAAAGAACACAAGTGCAAGTTGCGGAGGAAGCAACTAGCTAAATACAAATATTAATCAAAACATGACCAAGGATTCGAGATCCATAGAAGCCAATCCATCTTCCGGTTACGTACACGCCCCGATATCCATACGAAGGTTTACAACTTTTTATTGAATTCAATATTATCTTTTTGATTCAATATATATAATATATAATATATAATTACATTATTTTTTATAATGGTTTAGCACATTGCGTTGTGGGGGTAGCGGGGAGGGGGCTTTTTACCGGTCATGCCCTCAAATTGGTCCGGGTTTACTCCAGAGCAGCAGTTGGGGACTTGGGGGCGGGTTATGCAACTACGGGAGATGATCGCGTGAGTGGTTTAGTCTCTCTGAGTGATCTCAAACTGTTGTTTAAAAAAAAAATGAAGTTACTTGATTATAACTAGATCTACTTTATACATACAGTGTGTAATTATTTGTTATTTATTTTTATTTTCATTATTTCCTTATTTCTAAAGTTTTTATTAATGTCGCTCGTCGCTTTTTGAAACATCTGGCGTCTTCGGGATAACGCCATTTTCAACGATTTCAAGTTTCGGAAATCTTCGGTCATGGACAACATTCTTTTCAACGCCTTTGACGGGTTATCTTATGGATGTAAAAAATTTGGATTAGAATCAATGTGGGTTCAATGTCCTCTTAACTTTTTGCTTTCTTTTCTAGTTATTTGCTAGCTTTTTAATAAAATCTTGTTGTTTCTTAAAAAAAAAAAAAAGACAGTTTTTTTGAAACTCACCATGACGTACGAAATTAAAGAAAAAAATTATTTTGAAAAAATAACCAAGTATCGTGTATATATATATATACCGAGAAATATAAACATATTCACAAAGAAATATTCATCTTCTCCATACTATCCATACTTTATCTAAAAAATAATCTCAAAAGTCTTCCTCTTCTACAGCGGCGGAACTTGAACTCGGATACAGGTGGGGCGGGTGTAATTTTTTTTTCAATATTTCATATTCAGCAGGAACGAACACTAAAAAAAACCTTAATTTTTAGTAAAAAAAAATTTTTAGTGTAAAAATTTAATTTATGTTCCGTAAAATTCAGGGTAGACGGATACCCACCTTGGATTACTCTATGTTCCGCTAACGATGAAACTATGTTTCGCGTGATCAATATATACAAAAGAATCATCAGTTTTATGATGAAGTTGAAAGTTCTAATCGAAAACGACATTCACGGCATTACATATATCGTATTGGGCGTACCTGGAAGGCTAATGAATAACTACTTTGACCAAAACGCAAAATATCTAGATGAGTATTTTAAATGACGTTTTTGCACGAGTGAAATGACTATTCCCAAAATTATTTGAATATATAACTAGTTTAGTTACTCTGAACAACCGGTACCTGCATATTTATTTTATTTAGTTTTATATTTAAAATATTCAACTAAATCAAAATTATCAATTAAATAATAAAATTTATGTTACGTGATTCCTAAATACTAAATTTAACGGTTAATCACTTCTCCACTTCTTCAACGTGAAAGTTTCTGCATAGCTAAACACCAAATCCAATGTCACCCCTCATCAATCATCATCCTCAATATTCCCTTTTTAAGCGGACAATCAAACACCTCTGAAATCTGCTTTAAACTATTATAGAACTACTTTTTTTGACAATTATTATAAGGAGCATATTAGTACTTCTAAAAAATATACCTATAATACCCATGCGATAATTTTTATTATTATATTAAAATATATAAAATATTATTGGTAGAGTTGTACGAGAGATTGTGGGTCATCCACTATGTGATAATTTGGGAATAAACAGTGAAAGCAATGTCCCCTAGTTTAGGACTATATGAACCAAGTTTAGGGCAATCATGAACTTGTTTAATAAAGTAGCTCTAGATCTAACATAACCCATGTGAGAGATTCTGTTAACTTTATTATGTGTCTTTATATGAACTCTAACATACTTTTGAGTCTCAAAGTCAATTTCTAGATACCCATTTGCATTTGTCCATCCCCAGCTGTTTTTTTCTTAATTTTATGTGAATTTGCAACCCCACCACATCCACAATTCCAGTTACTACATATATGGTACCTTGACTATTCTTCAACTTTCATTTCTGATCCTTCAGTTTTATAATTACTCATATAATTATGAAATTTATTATTTAAATGTACAAAAGTTTTAATTCAATTAATCCCCGACTAATCTCCAACCAGTCGATTACTCCCTTTAAAGTCCCAACCAACTACCCTTCAAGTAGCGAGTTTTGCAACCTTGCATGAGTGTTGCATCTCGCCTTTAATAATGATAAAGTGCAACTTGTGCAAGTGAAATAGGAAAAAATGCAATTACATTGGATTGGTTTCTTAGAGCATTCCTAACGGGAATGTTAATTTGTCGCCAATCTTGCTCGTCAAAATTGGCACCATTGGTAGCGGCATGCCAATGTATCGCCAATCAACCATCGCCAACTATTTCATTGATTTCAAGCATAATCCGTTAAAGTTCTATTTATTTATTTTTTGCTAAAGACCATCACAGAAAGTTTGACTTTATTACATGTACATTTTGCTTTTAGATTGTACCATGATTTAATTAATTAATTATAGTGTTTGAGAAAGAGTGTGATGGTTGAAAGTGATATGTGATGGATTAGTAATTAGTAATATAAAAGAAATGAGAAAAAAATGATTATGTGACGCTGATATGGAGAGTGTTAATCTGAAAAAAGGTTGGAAATTTCTCTTACTAATCTTTCAAATTGACACCAAAATGTCAAATTATATAGGTAAGGGTCCATTTATGCAACATAACTATACATTTTTATCTTAATTTATAGTAATTATTTTCATTTGGTTGTGTAATGTTTTCAACCGAGGCCTGATGGTTGTACATAGGACTCTCGCTGTACATTTTATACATATTAATAAATTTGTTGGCATTTCAAAAAAAAAAAAAAAAAAAAAAGACATTTAGATATCTAATTTTTATGAATCAAACGCTCCTAATTCGATATAGTATCTCATTTTGTCAATATTTTATATACTTACTCTTTTTAAATTACTACATTTGTATTATCTTAAAACTTTAGCCCCAACCACACCTTAATAACATTTGTTTAGTTTCGAGATGAGCTAAGAAACTGTCCCCCCAAAATGACCTACCTAACATTTGCTTTTGATTTTTTATTCTGTCAATCCTTATCAAACTCCATTATTTCATGTAGCTAGGATATCCTCCTTGCAACAATGTATGTGTCTAATCAACTTTTTATTGATATGATACGACCAATATAGGTGTCGAATATCGTTACAACTTTGCTTTTCAAAAATAAATATTCCGTAAATAAATAAAATCAAAGATGCGGTGCTAAGGTCGGGTAATTTGGTTATCTTGGTTAATGATTATTTTGGATTTGAATGGTTTATGTTTTTAAGTTGCTATTGTGGGTTTACATTTCTTGTTTTTGTGCTCACTGAATTTTGCTATATACGTTAGTGTTGTTTTTGTTTTGGTGTAAGAGTTGATTCCGTGTGGCTCGGCTGGAATTTTGCTACATACGTTACTTTTAGCGAACCGTTTTTTGTTTATAGATTCTTAGGTTCCTTCATTTATTAATCAAAAGTCCTCATCTTGTTAGCTCTTCCTTGAACTCATTTTTCATCAAGTCTTCATCTTCATCTCCATCTTGATCATCTAACCAATTTTCACCAAGACATTCAAGTCTTGTTAGCTCTTCCTTGAACTCATTCTTCATCAAGCAACTTGAAGCTTCTTCAAATTGAGGACATAGTGTATCCCAACATTCCTTTGCACTTTTACATGAAAATATTTTAACCTTTTTTTTTTCATTTGGAAGAACTCTATGAAGTAGTGATATAGCATCAAATTGCTTTAGCACTTTGATTACTACTTCATTATTTTGGAATGTTGAGTGCACTATGTTTGAAGATTCTCGAGGAACAAGGTTTCCTACCTTGATGATCCTCCATATATAATCCTTTGATTTGACATGGATCTCGAATCTTATCTTCCATACATAGACATCCTCTCTATCAAACATTGGTGCTTCTCTAGCCGATCTTTCAATGCCATTGTTTGAGTTGATCCAAGAACGTTTGACTCAGATTTTTGCACAAAATGATTTTTGACTTAATCAAAAATGTTTCTAGAGTAAATGTTCGAGCAACCGCTCTGATACCAATTGTAAGTAACTAGAGGTGGGTGAATAGTTACTTAATACGATTTTTTAAAACTTTTTCGATGATCAACAAGATTTGAACAATCCTTGATCACTTTAATCAACTCAAACCAATGTGTGTCGTGTTTATGTTTGTATTAATGCGGAATGTAAAGTAAAGAACATAAACACAAGGATTTAGAGTGGTTCGGGTGGATGTTAACTAATTCACCTTAATCCACTCCCCGATTCACTAATCGCGATTTTTGCTTCACTAAGCACCTTTCTCCAAATCCGGTGGAGATCCGATTTATAAGACTTGTACTTCTTCTTAGACAACAAACCTAATCCTTCTATCCCTTTGAAAGATTACCTCTAACTTAGATCAACTTGTTTTCACCTTCGTCAAATATTAATTCCCAATGGAATTAAGCAAATCCCTAGTTCCCTTTAAGGAAGATGATAGCTAAGCTAACATATGCTTCTAGTTATAAAGTACAAGACTCACCCTTTCTAGTGATGGCAATCCTAAGACAATTCTAAGGATTAATACAACACTATGTAAACTCACAAAGATAATAATTTGATAGTAAGTTTACAACCCCTTCTATAATCTATGAGATTATAGAACTTCTATAGCTAATCCCAAACATTTGTATAAGTGTTATGTTCTTGTGATTCTCTGATGATTTTGAGTTGTATAAGTGTTATGTTCTTCTATAGCTAATCACAAACATTTGTATAAGTGTTATGTTCTTGTGATTATCTGATTATAGAACTTCCATGCAAGAGGTCCAAGTCATCAAAGTTCTCCAAGTCTTGCTATTTATATGGAGAGATAAAATAAGTAGCCTTTGTTGCGGCTGGGACCACGATCGACCGCACACGGTCCAGTCCAAAACTGCTATCCGTTGCATAGCCGTTTAAATCAGTTTTGAACTTTAATCTTTGGACTCTTTACTTCATTTAACACTTTCAAAAGATACCCAATATCCTATACAAGTATTATATGCATTAAGTGTAGATTTACCTTGGATGTATTTCTTTGATAGTGACTTGGCATGCTTAAAGTGGAAAGTCTAACATTCTTGGATACAAGTCATGATAATTATTTGTGGCAATCTCATTTTTGTCATAATCTTTTGTTTGTAATTAACACATTTGCTAAAGCCCTATTGGTTGGTCAATATGTCATTGATGACAACAACCCACTTTAATCACAAAGCACACTAGTATTCAAATTTAAACTTGTTTGTAAATTAATTAAGTGTGTTCATGATGTCTTAACAATTTAAACAAATAATATCAATTAAGCATGTTATAAGGCATCAAGTAAATCAAGTCTAGACCATTCTTGAACTTGATTTTAGACTTAAGCAAACCTATGTGTGTTAATGATTCATTATCTTTTAAGATTGCTATATTATGACATATTAGGCATCATCCAAGTATCATTTGCATATATTGAAGTAGTCCAAATACAAGTTGATGGAATTCCAACTTGTAACACGTAGCAAGACAAGGTTCATACATATACATATTAAGTAACTACTTAGCAAGTTAGCATTTAGCACATAGTCAAATGATACACATGTATTAATAGCAAGTAGTCAAGTAATATTCATGTAATGACTAGCAAGAGATCACTAATTAATCTAGGATTAAGCATATAGTGATAACATAGCATTGAACTAAGGCTATGTAAGTTTTCTTGCAAAGCGACATTTGCAATATTAATGTATAATTATACATTAATGTCCAATACATGTACAAGAAAGTAACAACTCTTGGTTGGGACTTGATGACCATCCTAAGTATGTCTAAATACATTTTATATGTACATATTTTCCTATAACACTTATGTGTTATCCTTAATCAAGGTTTAATCATCATTAAGGTGTTATTAGGTGTGATTAACCAAGATTAGTGTTCTAGTGACCAAAACTCCTTTGGCTATGAAGGAGACAACTATTCTAAGCATGTTTAAACATGTTTTATAAATTATGGATGTCCCGAAGTGGTCGAACTAAAGTTGGTGGAAATTCGGACAGAAAATTTTACGGTTGACCCACGGTTGACCATGGGGTCGACCGTGCACACCTGGTTTCACAAACCTGTAACGACCCAACCCTCGTTATACCCAAAAACACGCCTAAAAAAAATCTGGGTCAGTACATCTGGACGGCGTCCAGCTCTGAAGGCCAGGACGGCGTCCAGCCCTTTGTAACGGCGTCCCAATGAACTACCAGAAACTGATCCCCGTGCTCAACTTACATGAGCGGAAAACCCGCTTCCCGACACTTTCAAACGAAACCCTTTTTACAACATGTCAATATAAGTAAAATTAAAAGGTTTCTACAATAAAATCAAGTTTTACAACATCGGGCCTACATCGACCGTTTTACGAATTTCGTTCAAAATTACGAGTTTCGACCATAAGAGTTTAAATTCCAAACTACACTAGAGCATGGTGTTTGGGGTTAAACTACCCAAATCTTGGCCGAACTTCCAAAAAAAACTAACACATCCAAAAGCGTCCCCTATCAAACAAGCGGGATCTCTAATCCAACCGAACGCCCTTACCCTTGTCAACGCCTGAGCCTATAAAAAGGTAAACAACAAGAGGGTAAGCAAAGCTTAGTGAATGCAATAATTATACACATACATATATAATATACCTACTTGCAAACGCTTACACACATACCGCATACATGCTAGCAGCACAATTAGCTTATCATCTCAATACAAAGCTATTAACCTCCAATACCACAAGCTAGCACAACAATAGCATATATATAACTCGAACAATGCAATATGCTTACGCTACAACACAATAACCATGGTTAATCAATCGTACAAGGGAATGACACTCGCAAAAGGCCATCGGTGTTCATAACACCCGTTAGTGTACTTAACACCTCGTATCACTAAACCCTCGGGTGGCATCTTAACACCCCGATGCTTCACCCTTTATCTTACGGAGTGGTGCCTTAACACCTCGGCACTTCACTCCTAGGTGGCATCTTAACACCTCGATGCTTCACCCCGAGTGGCGTCTTAACACCTCGACGCTTCACTCGTCGCGTGAAACGTAGTGTCTTAACACTTCGACACTTCACATCTCGTGCTACAACAAATAAATACATTATATACCTACGCATATAATTATTCCACTCACCTTAAAGTCTCTTGTGAAAGATAACCGAGCTTGAAACCTTCAATGTAACGTACCTATTACATTATGCATATAATCAATCACAAACTCAAGTTGGTCAACCAACTTGCTAACCATCCTAATGTCATTTCGACCCTTGGTGCAACTTCGACCCATTTGCACACTTACCCCTAACATCGGGTCAATTTTGTCAAAACCCTAACACTAGTCAAATATGGCCTTAAAACACATTTTAACACAAGGTTATCGCATTTTCCACACTCGTAAGACAAACTTAGGTCATCAAGGACTCGTTTGACCCATTTCAAGGTTTACACACCCATCTGGGTCACCACATGCCCAAATAACACCCACTTACATAACTACTAGGTGTGCTATTAGTTAACTAACCAATTTAAGACCCATAAACACATTTAACATTTCAAAACCCTAGGTTACTCATCTTTGAGTCCTCATGACCCAAACTTTCCCAAAAACCCCAATTAACTAATAAAATGGGTTTTATGTTCAACACTACCCAAACCCTAACCCTTAAACTAGTTAAAAGAAGGAGATCAAGGTTAGGACTTACCACAACAATCACGACGTAGCTAGGGACTAGACGAACAACTTTAAAACCCGCACTTTGGCCCGAAACAACCTTCTTCCTCCTTGATTTGAGCTCTCTCACTCTAGAACTCTTCTCTCTCTAGAATTTAAGTGGAAAGATGAAGGTAGGTGATAGTGGAGTTATGACACCCCACTAACTGATCTTGTGGCCTTAAATTCGTCCCAAGTGTAAAATTACCAAGATGCCCCTTTTTAATATCTAAAAATAGGACAGCTGACCCGCCAGTTCATCTGGACGGCGTCCAGAATACTGGACGGCGTCCAGACCTTCAAACTTGGACGGCGTCCCACTGGTTGGACGGCGTCCCAACCAACTGGGAGAACAGGATCTTACAACTCCTCCCACTTGAACCGGATTGCGTCCTCGCAATCCAAGCCGCATGACAAGCAGGAAGATACACCAAAACAAACTCTTCAGATTCCCATGTAAACTCGGAACCCTTACTACGACGCCATTGAACCTTAAAAGTTCTCACTTCTTTATTTCTCAACATTTTCACCTTTTCATCGAGTATTGCAATCGGCTCCTCAACATACTCTAACTTATTATTTAGCTCAATCTCGTCTAATGGCATCCATGAAGAATCATCCGCAAGACACTTACGGAGATGGGAAACATGAAATGTATTATGGATCCCCGCAAGCTCTTCGGGTAATTCCAAACGATACGCAAATTCACCAACATGAGCTAAAATCTTAAATGGCCCAATAAACCGAGGAGCTAACTTTCCCCGTTTTCGAAACCGAATAATACCTTTCCATGGCGACACCTTAAGCATCACCATGTCACCTTCTTGGAACTCAATCAATCACCTACGTTTGTCGGCATATGAATTTTTTCTATCTTGCGCGGCTTTCAAATGAGTCCGAATCATCTCAATCTTGCTATTCGTCTCTAAAACCAAATCGGTACTCCCGATTTCTCTTTGACCCACTTCACCCCAACAAATCGGCGTTCGACACCTCCGCCCATAAAGCATCTCATAAGGTGGCATCCCGATACTAGTATGATAACTATTATTGTACGAGAATTCCACCAAAGGTAAATGCTCGTCCCAACTATCACCGAAATCAATAATACACGCCCGTAACATATCCTCCAAGGTTTGATTCGTACGCTCGGTTTGACCGTCCGTTTGAGGATGGTACGCCGTGCTCATTCTCAATTGTGTACCCATATCTTCATGAAACTTATTCCAAAACCGAGATGTGAAACGGTTATCTCGATCCGAAATAATAGATATAGGAACCCCATGTCTCGATATCACTCCTTGATAAATATTTTAGCCAAAGTCTCCGACGATATTGTTTCCCGAATGGGAAGAAACAAAGCACTTTTCGTCAACCGATCAACTATCACCCAAATCGAATCAAATTGGGTTCTTGCTGTCTTTGGTAACTTTGTAATGAAATCCATGGTAATGTGCTCCCATTTCCATTTCGGGACTTCCAACAGTTGTAACTTACCATACGGCTTTTGGTGCTCGGCCTTAACTTGCAAACACGTGATTCATTGTTCAACATACTTTACAACATCACGTTTCATGCCCGGCCACCAATACTCTTTCTTCAAATCAAGATACATTTTCGTCGCGCCCGGATGAATGGAATACTTTGACTTATGTGCTTCATCAAGTAGCACTCGTCGAAAATCTCCCATTCTAGGCACCCACACTCGTCCTTGAAAGGACAACAAATCATGCGGGCCTAAGGTAATAGACTCCGTTTGGTCCACGATTCGTTCCTCATGTTTGTTATTAACATAAGCTTCAATTTGAATCTCACCAAGCTTTACAAGGAAATCGTTTGTAATAATCATGCGTAACGATCCTACTCGTATCGCCGGATGTTGACTTTTTCGACTTAACGCATCCGCGACCACATTTACCTTACCCAGAAGATAAAATATTTCACAATCATAGTCTTTCACCACATCCATCCATCTACGTTGACGATAATTCAAATCTCTTTGATCAAAAAGATGTTTCAAACTCTTGTGATCCGAATATATCGTACACTTCACACCGTACAAATAGTGGCGCCAAATTTTCAACGCATGAACAACCGCCGCCAACTCAAGATCATGAGTCAGATATCTCGTTTCGTGTTCCTTTAATTGTCGAGAGGCATAAGCGATGACTTTACCTCTTTGCATTAGAACACACCCGATCCCATTTAAAGACGCATCACAATAAACCGTCATGTCTTCTACACCTTCCGGCAACACTAACACCGGAGCTTGACATAACTTCTCTTTTAACAATTGAAAAGCAATTTCTTGCTCGTTCTCCGAATTAAAACTCGCGTTTTTCCTCGTCAATTTCGTCAATGGGGAAGCGGTCTTAGAAAAGTCTTGGATAAACCGACGGTAATAACCGCCCAATCCGAGAAAACTTCAGATTTTCGTAGGCGTAGTTGGTCGTCCCCAACTTTTCACCGTCTCAATCTTCCCCGGATCTACTTGAATACCATCCTCGTTCACAATATGGCCAAGGAATTGAACTTTCCTTAGCCAAAATTCACATTTGGAGAATTTTACATATAACTTCTCCTTCCACAACGTCTTCAACACACCACACAAATGATGTTCATGTTCCTTCATACTCTTCGAATAGACAAGTATGTCGTCAATGAACACAATCACCGACTTGTCCAACATAGGTTGGCACACTCGGTTCATAAGATCCATGAATGCCACCGGTGCATTCGTAAGACCAAAAGGCATAACCACAAACTCAAAATGCCCATAACGCATTCGAAAGGCCGTTTTCTCACTATCTTCCTCACGGACCCGCATTTGGTGATAGCCGGACCGTAGGTCAATCTTAGAGAAATACGTCGCACCTTGAAGTTGGTCAAATAAATCGTCAATCCGAGGCAATGGATAACGATTCTTGATCGTCACTTTATTCAACTCTCGATAATCGATGCACATTCGCATATTACCATCCTTCTTCTTCACGAATAAAATCGGAGCGCCCCATGGTGAAGCACTCGGTTGAATAAAACCCTTTTCAAGCAACTCTTGCATTTCCGTTGGTGCTAAACGATAAGGAGTTTTAGCAATGGGAGTAGCCCCCGGAACCAACTCAATGAGAAATTCAACCTGTCTTTCCACCGGAACACCCAGCAATTCATCCGGAAAAACGTCTTCAAATTCACTAACCACCGGAATTTCACGAATGGGTGGTGGCTCTTCACGAGTATCAACCACATGAGGAAGAAAAGCCATGCCACCATTAACAAGAAAACGACATGCCCGTGCATAAGTGAATAATGGCACAAGTCTTCTCCGTCTATCGCCATGAATAATTAACTCTCCCCCACTTGGGGTCTTCACCCGAATAGATTTCTCATGGCATGCAATATCGGCTCTATAACGATCGAGCCAATCCATACCAATGACAATATCGAATTCACCCAAGGTCATCAGGATAAGATCAATTTTAAACATTTTGGAACCAAACACAATATCACAATCATTACACACATCAACCCCTAGCACCGTCTTACCATCCGCTATTTCGAATTCTACTGGATGACTTAACTTAGCTAGCGGTTTATCAAGCTTAGACACAAATCTTAGAGAAATAAACGATAAATTAGCACCGCTATCAAATAGGATCCTTGCCGGATTAGAGTTAACCATGAAAGTACCTGAGACAACTTCGTTTGATTGCTTGGCCTCATCATGGGTCATTAAGTAATTTCGTCCCCGAGCCGTACCCGCCGCCTTCTCTAACCGTTTAACATGATCGATGTTCAAATCGGGACACTCCGAATTTTGGTGTCCTTGCTTTTGGCAATTGAAACATGTGAGGTTGTTTCCGGAAGATGGGTTCGGACAATCACGAGCCATATGGCCCATTTGTCCACAATTGTAGCATGTATAAGAAAAACCCCCAGAAGCACCTTTCTTCACGCTATTGACACTTTCGGACCCCTTCTTGCTCTTGCCCTTTTTGCTTGAAAAGCTCGAATGACTCGAACCTTCAAATTTTCTCTTAGAAAAAGAGAAATCACTTCTTTTTGGAACCTCCGGCTCGAAACCCCGGGCTAACTCAAACAATTCATCAAAAGACTTAGCCATTCCCCGACTAATCTTACGCTTCAACTCATCGCTTAGTGTACGATAAAAATCTAGCATCAACATTCGGTCGTCACCTACATGCTCCGGACAGAAACGAGTCTTTGACAAGAAGGTAGACTTGAGAGTAACCAAGTCCATCGAACCTTGTCGCAAATCGCGCAACTCGTCCCGGATTTTGTTAAGATCGGATGGTGTCCGATATTCATCAAAGAACTCCTTTTTAAACTCATCCCACGTTATGCCCATACATTGCTCTTCACCATACAACTTAATCTTATCGTCCCACCACAACTTTGCCTCTTCACGTAACATACTAGAACAGTATCTCGTTTTCTTCTCGGGAGGACACTCCGTGGTACGGAAAGCCCCATCGATGTCGGAGACCCAACACGTGCTTTTCAACGGATCCCTTACTCCATTAAACATAGGAGGTTGAGCATCCTTGAAATTTTTGTAATGGAAGTCTCGCCTTCCATGCCCACCACTACCATCACCCCCTAGCCCCGAGGATGAATGTTTCTTGCTTCTAATGCCTCTTCAATTGCGGCATTCATTCGCTCATTTATTAACTCGGTTACTTGCTCATCAACCGATTCTTGGAAAACCTTTCGGACATCCTCAAGAAATTCCGCTCTTTGCTTTTTAATAATGGCCTCAACCTTGGCCGTAAACTCGAGGTTCTCGCTCGTACCTCCTTCATGGTTCTTGGGTCCGTTTCTCATCTTCATACTATAAAACGGAAATCGGTTAAACAATGAAATGAAAGGACATAACACAAAGTATATATATATATGTATATGTATCTCACACCGTCCCATCTTGCTCAACAACCATCATACATTGTTTGTTTGACACGATTTGCACCCGTAACAATGGTAGCAAATCATTGTTACGCGAGCACTTCGTATTAACTCGCTAGTACCACGTCTATCTCGCTTGATGATTGCAAAACACAACACAAAACAATTAGCGCACAGTTAGTTCACCTAATCCTAGGCACTAACCAATCCCTGGTCCGATTCGTCTCCTACAAGTCCCGCATTAAGCGCATACACAATAAAGTCTAAGTCTAGGCACCTATCTCAAGTCACCTAAATCCCTTAGACCATGCTCTGATACCACTTGTTACGACCCAACCCTCGTTATACCCAAAAACACGCCTAAAAAAAAAATATGGGTCAGTACATCTGGACGGCGTCCAGCTCTGAAGGCCAGGACGGCGTCCAGCCCTTTGGGACGGCGTCCCAATGAACTACCAGAAACTGATCCCCGTGCTCAACTTACATGAGCGAAAAAAACGCTTCCCGACACTTTCAAACGAAACCCTTTTTACAACATGTCAATATAAGTAAAATTAAAAGGTTTCTACAATAAAATCAAGTTTTACAACATCGGGCCTACATCGACCGTTTTACGAATTTCGTTCAAAATTACGAGTTTCGACCATAAGAGTTTAAATTCCAAACTACACTAGAGCATGGTGTTTGGGGTTAAACTACCCAAATCTTGGCCGAACTTCCAAAAAAAACTAACACATCCAAAAGCGTCCCCTATCAAACAAGCAGGATCTCTAATCCAACCGAACGCCCTTACCCTTGTCAACGCTTGAGCCTATAAAAAGGTAAACAACAAGAGGGTAAGCAAAGCTTAGTGAATGCAATAATTATACACATACATATATAATATACCTACTTGCAAACGCTTACACACATACCGCATACATGCTAGCAGCACAATTAGCTTATCATCTCAATACAAAGCTATTAACCTCCAATACCACAAGCTAGCACAACAATAGCATATATATAACTCGAACAATGCAATATGCTTACGCTACAACACAATAACCATGGTTAACCAATCGTACAAGGGAATGACACTCGCAAAAGGCCATCGGTGTTCATAACACCCGTTAGTGTACTTAACACCTCGTATCACTAAACCCTCGGGTGGCATCTTAACACCCCGATGCTTCACCCTTTATCTTACGGAGTGGTGCCTTAACACCTCGGCACTTCACTCCTAGGTGGCATCTTAACACCTCGATGCTTCACCCCGAGTGGCGTCTTAACACCCCGACGCTTCACTCGTCGCATGAAACGTGGTGTCTTAACACTTCGACACTTCACATCTCGCGCTACAACAAATAAATACATTATATACCTACGCATATAATTATTCCACTCACTTTAAAGTCTCTTGTGAAAGATAACTGAGCTTGAAACCTTCAATATAACGTACCTATTACATTACGCATAGAATCAATCACAAACTCAAGTTGGTCAACCAACTTGCTAACCATCCTAATGTCATTTCGACCCTTGGTGCAACTTCGACCCATTTGCACACTTACCCCTAAGATCGGGTCAATTTTGTCAAAACCCTAACACTAGTCAAATATGGCCTTAAAACATATTTTAACACAAGGTTATTGCATTTTCCATACTCGTAAGACAAACTTAGGTCATCAAGGACTCGTTTGACCCATTTCAAGGTTTACACACCCATCTGGGTCACCACATGCCCAAATAACACCCACTTACATAACTACTAGGTGTGCTATTAGTTAACTAACCAATTTAAGACCCATAAACACATTTAACGTTTCAAAACCCTAGGTTACTCATCTTTGAGTCTTCATGACCCAAACTTTCCCAAAAACCCCAATTAACTAACAAAATGGGTTTTATGTTCAACACTACCCAAACCCTAACCCTTAAACTAGCTAAAAGAAGGAGATCAAGGTTAGGACTTACCACAACAATCACGACGTAGCTAGGGACTAGACGAACAACTTTAAAACCCGCACTTTGGCCCAAAACAACCTTCTTCCTCCTTGATTTGAGCTCTCTCACTCTAGAACTCTTCCCTCTCTCTAGAATTTAAGTGGAAAGATGAAGGTAGGTGATAGTGGAGTTATGACACCCCACTAACTGATCTTGTGGCCTTAAATTCGTCCCAAGTGTAAAATTACCAAGATGCCCCTTTTTAATATCTAAAAATAGGACAGCTGACCCGCCAGTTCATCTGGACGGCGTCCAGAATACTGGACGGCGTCCAGACCTTCAAACTTGGACGGCGTCCCAACCAACTGGGAGAACAGGATCTTACAAAACCAAGGTGCAAGGTTCCACGGTCTGACCTACAACCGATCGTGGACCGAACCGTGAAGCTTATGTTCTCATTTTAAGCTTTGTTTGATTTTGGTCATTTGCTAGAGTAGTGTGGATTAGTGAACTTGTATATTTATGTCAAGATGTCTACCATCACCTCTAGTTATGTGCATATGTCATCATCAAAACACTTATTGTTATGGGTTAAGATTAGTATGGTCATTTAGCATAATTACGCATTAACCCACATTCTCCCCAACAACGTCATCTCTCTACATTACCAAACAACATGGGAACATACTCGAGACGACATGAGAGCATACATGTTTAACTACATAAAAATATGTAACTATAAATTGTATAATAAATCCATTACTTAATTGTGAGTATAATTAAGTAGTTTATCATTTAATCTTTAAGAGTATTTAAAAGACAGTTCAAATAGCTTATGGGTTTAAGCTACTAAATAGCTATATACTTTCATTTTTGTTCAAATGTAGGTTATATACCAAGAATAATACTATTATACGCTATATACATTGAAAAAAATAAAACATTGCACTTACAATCCCCGTTACCAACCATGGAAATTGGCGTTTGATCCCGCCGTCGAGATTACCTGGAAAAAACGACGTAAGCAGCACCGCCGTAGGTTTGTTAAAATCGCCCTAAAAGTACGGAGTGTTTTTAAATATTAATTTGGTATGCATGTCATTTTTTTTATCACTGCCACATTAATAATAACAGTTCTCATTGCAATGGAAATGATGTAACGACCCAACCCGTTATCCGACCAAAAACACGCCTTAAAAAAATGTGAGACTGTGCATCTGGACGGCGTCCAGCTCTGAAGGACTGGACGGCGTCCAAGCCTTTGGGACGGCGTCCAAATGAACTAAAATATTCTGATCAGTTTTACAGTTTTACGCGAGCAGAAAACCCGCTTTGTGATGCCCCGTACAAAATCGTCGTGTACGAATCATCAACAATAGGATCATTACAAGGTCAAATACTATATGCTGTTTCAAAATAAGTTTGCATTCATAAAATGAAGTGGCATTTTAACCAACGTCAAATGTTTAACAACCAAAAGTATGCTTCTACGAATAGCAAGCAATAATAGTACGTGACCCATAGGTCGTTACAAATTCATCATTTCAAAAGTAATATTGTTTGAATGCAAAATAAACGTTTCATGCGGTGACATCTCTAATAAGCGCAGCAGGTGTCTACAAAGCATGACTAGTACAGCGGAAGCAAGCAAACCTTAAGCACCTGAGAAAAACATGCTCAAAAACGTCAACACAAAGGTTGGTAAACTATAGTTTAAGTATAACAGTAATGTAAGGTAGGCCACGCGATTTCAGTGCTTCAACAGTGTTTCAAAACAGTATGAAAAGTATATGTATAACCGTGGGCACTTGGTAACTAACTTAACTTTTACCACCCCCTAAAAGTACACTTGGCGAGTGCGTATGTTTACGAAGTATTAAACACCCGTTAAATACTAGCGCTACTAGCCCGAGTGGGAATGTCAAACCCTATGGATCCATATCTAAGATTCGCGTTCACCGGTTCAAAGACCAATGACTAAACGTTACCGAGCTAAGGGGAAAGTTTATGCCGTTGTATAACCCACACATATGTAAAGTTTAAGTACTCGTGCCTAGTATGTAAAACATAAAATGCGCCTGTATTCTCAGTTCCTAAAATAGTTAAAGTAAAAAGGGATGCTATAACTTACAGTGGAAAGTAGTAAAAGTCGATACGCGGAAAGGTAAGCAAAGTGGTTGGTCTGAAAAGTCCTCAACCTAAGTCAAAAGTTACTAAGTCAGTAAATCGTTCCCAAAGGTTTAAAAGTATGTAAATTAGGTCTTAAGTATCATCATCATTCATCATTAAACAAAAAGTGTAAAGTAAGTTTTAAGTCAAGACTAGGGTTTGAAATAAAGGTTGACTTCGTTCAGTCGCCACGACCTCTATACAAACTGAAATTAGGTGAGACCAGTGGCCATGACTCCGTATATGAGTCCCCTAGAGTCTGACCAATTTCCAGAACCAAAATCGTCTTCGTTTGACCGTGGTGATGGTTTAAGTGCGAGTAGGTCAGAAATTTCAGCACAACGTTAAAAGGGTGTAATGACTTTCGGGAGGCCATAGATCTTAAACCGTAACTTGGATTAAGACTAGGTCTAAACGGAAAATCATCTACTCAAACCAAAATAACTATAAATAAACTTTACAGTAGCCCAGGTAGTCTGATCAGTTCCAGAAACAGTAAGTAAAGGTGTTCCGGTGGGTTCTTGGTGCTTGATGCTCATCACGGTTCTCATCCTTGATGCGTATAGCTTCAAGTGTACAACTTGTTGATAGGTTTGCATCATATTAACCAAGGTTTGACCATCATAACACTAGTGTAACTCTAAGATAATTTGCACAACTCACTTAAGAGTTGTATGTAGTTTGATGAACCAAAGTTACATCAAGATCTTAGATCCGACACATACATGAGTTACAAAAGTAATATTAAGCTATAAACTTGAAAGTAAACTAAATAATCAAGATCTTAAGTTGTAGAACTTAGATCTTAGCTAGATCTTAAAGATCCTTGACTAGAAAGTCTAGATCTAGTGTTCATAAGTTAGATCCTAAGTTATAGAACTTGGATCTTCACTTTAATGAAACCATAAGTTATGAAACTTAGATTTTCAACTAGTAAAATGTATGTAAGCTTGTAAGCTCTTATTTACAACAAAATTTGAAGACCATAAGCTATAGAAGCTTAGATCCAACACAAGTGTATGAAGTTATAACTAGAAAGTTATACTTCCATGTTCTTGAACTTACAAAGTTAACTTTGGTTCAAGAAAAATGAGATCAAGATTAACTAGTAACACTTGACCAAAATAACAACATCACAAACTTTAAAGTACGTACAAAAGAAGGAAATAAACTAAAGTACAAGTATTATGTTCATGTTTTGTTTCATACTTAGGAAGATTCAAATCAAAGTTTGAATCTTAGGATTTAAGTCTACAAACATGAACATGAGTATGAATATGAAACTTATGAACTTTAAATCTTGAAAACATTTAAGTGTAGAACCATAAACTAGAAAGTTTAGATTCCTTGTTCTTGACTTCATCAAATAAAGATGGAAGTAACAAGATTTCATGAAGATACAAGTTAGAAAACTTGATCTTTAACAACAACAAACAAACATCAAGTAACAAAACAAGTAAATGATGATGATATCTTGTACTAGTATTTAGTTTTTAGAAGAAAAAGAAAGAAGAAATTAAAGCTTGTTTACTTACAAGGTAGAGAGAAAATGAGAGAAAAAATGAAAGTGTAAGTAATGAAGTGTGTGAAATGAAGTGAAACTAGCAAATATGTATCAAAGAAAAATTGAAATGGAGCTCCCTCCATGGAGCCTAAAGTGGACGGTTTTGGGACCAAAGAGGAAGGGTTCAAATCTACTTTCTTGTGTTGGAGAATGGTGAGATCTTGGAATGGCATTAAAGCTAAATGGTGTTGGAAAATGGTGTAAGTATACAAGTAATTAGATTCCTTATGACTAATTAATCCATGTTCTTAATCTTAATAATTCATTAGCTTAATGATGGGCTAACTAGTCCATTAAGGAAGTAGAGTGGGCTTCCAAGTCCATATCAAATAATAAAAGCCCAAGTCCAAGTAAGTAACAAATTAAATAAATAAAGCCCAAGTAATTAACCACTAACCTTAGTTAATTAAAATGATCAATATTAATTAATCATGAATGTAAATAATATTCGAAAATATTATTCGTGAAAAGTACGTGTGTCACAAAGACAAGTCGGGCCATGAAAAGTTAAATACGGTAACAAGTAACACGTATAAGAACACGTTTATTAAAACGCAAGCATTAATAATGAATTATTAATAAATAAATGTTGGAAAATCTAGAGTCGTTACATTACCCACCTGTTAAAGAAAATTTCGTCCCGAAATTTTAAGCTAAGGTAGATGGAGGAGTCGGGAAAAGGTGAGGATACTTCTGCATCATTTGATCCTCTCGTTCCCAAGTAAACTCAAGTCCTCGTTTGGCATTCCATCATACTCGGACGATCGAAATCTTGTTGTGCTTTAAAGTTTTGACCTCACGGTCCATAATTTCAACAGGCTCTTCCACGAAATGGAGTTTGTCATCAATCGTAAGTTCCTACAATGGTATGACATGTTCCGGTTCAGCAAGACACTTCTTCAAATTCGATACATGAAAGGTAGGATGAACTGAGCTCAATTGTGTTGGAAGATCCAAACGGTAAGCAACGGGTCCAACACGCTCCAAGATTTCGAAAGGACCAATGTATCGCGGGTTTAACTTTCCACGTTTTCCAAAACGAATTACACCCTTCTAAGGTGCAACCTTCAACATTACACGGTCACCCACGTTGAATTCAAAGTCTTTACGTTTAAGGTCGGCATAACTCCTTTGGCGATCACGGTCCATCTTAAGTCTCACTTGAATTTGGACAATCTTCTCAGTTGTTTCATGGACTATCTCGGGTCCGGTGATTTGCGTTTCACCTACTTCAGCCCAACAAATAGGAGATCGGCATTTGCGGCTATACAGCGCTTCAAAAGGTGCGACATTAATACTCGAATGATAACTGTTGTTGTAAGAGAATTCGGCTAGCAGCAAATGCCTTTCCCAAGCCTTTCCAAAGTCAATAACACAAGCACGCAACATGTCCTCCAAAGTCTGAATCGTGCGTTCGCTTTGTCCGTCGGTCTGTGGGTGATACGCAGTGCTCATGTCGAGACGAGTTCCCAAGGCTTCTTGCAAAGAACGCCAAAATCTGGAAGCAAAATGGGGATCGCGATCTGAAATGATCGATAAGGGTACACCATGACGAGATACAACCTCTTTTATGTATAGTTGAGCGAGTCTTTCAATCGTATCCATTTCCTTCATGGCTAAAAAGTGTGCAGATTTGGTAAGATGGTCAACGATAACCCAGATGGTATCGTATCCGCCCACCGTCTTTGGTAACTTCGTAATGAAATCCATTGTTATCCTTTCCCACTTCCATTGCGGGATTTCAGGTTGTTGAAGTAACCCAGAAGGCCTCTGATGTTCGGCCTTAACTTTCGAACAAGTCAAACACTTACCAACATAAGTTGCAACGTCCTTCTTAAGATTAGGCCACCAATACTGTTCCTTAAGATCATGGTACATTTTACCTACTCCGGGATGAATTAAATATCTCGACTTGTGGGCTTCATCTAGTATAAGGTTCCGTAGATCTCCATAACGGGGTACCCAAATTCTTCCGGCATAGCATCGGAGTCCAGTCTCCTTAACTTCGAAACGAGAGACGAGAATGTTCAAGTATTCATGAGATATATTCTCCTCCTTGAGAGCCTCATCTTGGGCTGCTCGGATCTGGCTATTGAGGTTCGAACGAATGGTGATATTTAGAGCCCGAACACGAAGAGGTGCCATCATCTCCTTTCGGCTTAAAGCGTCAGCTATAACATTGGCCTTGCCAGGGTGATAACGAAGTTCACAATCATAGTCGTTCAGCGTCTCGATCCATCGACGCTGTCTCATATTCAGTTGCTTCTGATCAAAGATGTGTTGGAGGCTTTTATGATCGGTGAAAATAGTGCTCTTAGTTCCATAAAGATAGTGTCTCCACAGCTTTAATGCAAAGACAACGGCTCCAAGCTCGAGATCGTGCGTAGTGTAATTTCGTTCGTGAATCTTCTGTTTTTGGGAGGCGTAAGCGATAACCTTTGTTCGTTGCATCAGTACATAATAAAAACCACTCTTCGAAGCATCGCAATAAACGACAAAATCGTCACTGCCTTCAGGAAGTGATAAGATAGGTGCGGTGGTTAACTTCTTCTTCAAGGTTTGAAATGCTGATTCCTGTTCGGGTTCCCAAATGAACTTCTTCCCTTGGTGAGTCAGCGCGGTCAAAGGACGCGCAATCAGAGAGAAACCTTCAATAAATCTTCGGTAGTAACCGGCGAGGCCTAAAAATTGGCGAATGTGCATCGGAGTAGTGGGGGTTTCCCACTTGCTGATAGCTTCGATCTTTGCGGGATCAACCTTGATACCTTGATCACTCACAATGTGACACAGAAATTGGACTTCCTTCAACCAAAACTCACACTTGGAGAATTTGGCATAAAGTTGCTCTTGTCTCAAGAGTTCCACCACTAGACGAAGATGTTGCTCATGTTCTTCTTCGCTTTTGGAGTAGATGAGGATATCATCTATGAAGACGATAACGAACTTATCCAGGTATGGCTTGCAGACATGATTCATGAGGTCCATAAACACGGCAGGTGCGTTGGTTAAACCGAAAGGCATCACGAGAAACTCATAATGACCATAACGAGTTCTGAATGCAGTCTTCATCACGTTGCTCTCTTTTACCCTCAACTGGTGATAACCGGATCGTAAATCGATCTTAGAGTAAACACTTAATCCTTGTAGTTGATCGAAAAGATCATCAATTTGGGGAAGAGGATACCGATTTTTTATCATCAATTTGTTGAGTTTACGGTAGTCGATATACATGCGGAAGGATCCGTCCTTCTTCTTCACAAATAAAACAGGTGTGCCCCAAGGCAAGAAACTTGGTTGGATGAATCCACGGTCTAGTAGTTCTTGTAGTTGACTCTGCAACTCTTGCATTTCAGAAGGTGCGAGTCGATAAGGTGCGCGAGCTACAGGTGCAACTCCTAGCACTAAATCGATCTAAAACTCCACTGCTCTCGGTGGTGGTAATCCAGGCAATTCTTCCGAAAAGACATCGAAAAATTCATTCACAATTCGTACATCATCCACGCTCTTCACCTCGGTTTCTAATGTTTTCACATGTGCTAGAACAGCAAGACGTCCTTTCTTCATGATCTTTTGTGCTTTCATGCAACTAATGAGATTCAGTTTTGAGCTACATCTCTCTCCGTAAATAATCAGTGGCTCACCATCTCCGTGTGGTATACGAAGAGCTTTATCTCCACAGATAATGTCAGCCCTTATCTTGGTTAACCAGTCCATACCAACAATAACATCAAAGTTTCCCATCTTAATGGGTATCAAGTCAATCTCGAAATCCACACCAGCTATGTTGATAATAGCTCCTCGGCTGATTTGGTCAACTTTCTCAAGTTTTCCATTGGCTACCTCTACAAGCATACTCTCCTTTAAAGGAACTAATGACCAATTTATCTTAGAGTAAAAGTGTCTACATACATAACTTCTATCAGCACCAGTATCAAATAGGACAAAAGCTAATAAATTGTTGATAGTAAATATACCTGTGACCAAGTCGGGGTTCTCACGGGCATCCCTTGCATTTACGTTGAAAGCTCTGCCACGCGGTGGTCCGCCGTCCTTTCGCTTGTTGGGACACTCATTTCTGAAGTGGCCCGTCTGTCCGCATTCATAACACTTTCTCGGTCCAGTAGGGTTCAGCTTCCCAGTCATGGTGGTGATCTTGCAGTCCTTGCCAATATGCCCGGTCCTTTTGCACTTTTCACAGACACCATTACAGTACCCAGTATGGTGCTTGTAGCACCTCTTGCACTGTGGTAGAGTACCCTTATAGTTGGGGTTTGAGCCAGTGTTCGGGTTGGGGTTCCTCCCATCGTTGTGCCTCTTTGCGGGGGTTTGATCATAGGCTCTCCCTTTGTTGTTGTTCCACTTACGCTTATCACTACTACCCACTTCAGATTTTGCCTTCTCCGGTTCATCGCTGATAATTTGGTTTATTAAGGTGTGCGCCATGTGCATTGCTTCCAGGACATTAGGTGGCTTAGATGAGGTGACATTTCCCTTAATGGACTTAGGAAGTCCCCACAAGTACCTTTCCATGGCTTAAACTCCGGGGTAACCATGGTAGGACACATCAGGGCTAATTCCATATACCTACGGTTGTAACCATCGAGATCGTTTCCCATAACCTTCAACTGCCCAAACTCAATCTCTATTTTCTGGATCTCTGTCCTTGGGCAATACTCTTCAATCATGGCCCCTTTGAATTCCTCCCAGGGGGTATCATATGCCTCATCAATACCCTTTGCTTGAGCCAGTGTGTTCCACCAGGTTAGTGCGCCGTCTGACAGCGTACATGAGGCATACTTGGTTTTGTCCGTCTCTGAGCAGTTACTAACACGGAACACAGATTCTAATTTCTCAAACCACCTAGTGAGACCAACCGACCCCTCAGTACTACTAAAGTTGTGGGGCTTGCAGCTTTGAAACTCTTTGGATGTGCACCCATTACGAATGGGCTGGTTAACTGGTGGAGCTTGGGGGTTCCTTTCCGCTAAAGCTGTGGCCACACGTTCAGCGATCATTTCCTCGATCTGTGCTGCGGTTGGCATTGATCTTCTATTGGCCATTGATGTTCTAAACAAAATTTTTGACTCAAGTCAAAATCCAGTATTCAAATAGTAATAATTCAGTATATGGTATCTAGCATGGAATCAACACAACACATGCTAATTAAGCAATGCAAATAGATACAGATACCATAAAGTCATCATACAGTAACATAAATAGAACACCGTGCAAGGATTAAATAACACAAAGTTCCATTCATTAATAATAAGTTGCATACATCCGCATATGTTCGTACAGTACATAAGTAATACATGAAACTATAATTGAGATTACATAATGAAATCTAATACAAATGTCCTATGGTGATGGTGGGTGTAGGATGTCCATTACGTGGGACATCTGGTCCTCGAGCTCAGTGACCCGAGCATGGAGGATCTCCACTTCCCTCGTCAGTTCCTCGACAGAGGGAGAGGCTGGTGGAGCAGGCGGTGCTGATGGTGCAGGTGGTGCTGGTGGTGCGGGTGGTGCAGACGGTCCGGCACCAGAAGTAGATGCTGCGTATTGGGGAGCCTTACGTATGAATAGATCAACGGGATACGGCACAAGCCGCTTACGGGTGGTAACCGTAGTCCTCAGTCCATGTGCGTTAACGGACGATCTCCCTCCGTTAACCCCAGGAATAACAATACCGTCGAAACGATACCGCTTCTTCGGCGGGGTAGAGGGTGGCTGCACGGGTGCTTCCTCGGGATCCTCGTCGGAATCCTCATCACTGGAGTCATCAGAGGATGAGTCGTCGGATGATGAGTCGTCGGAATTACCTGGGGGTGGCTGCACGGGTGGCTCTGCTCGGCCAGCTATCATCAGTCGGTATCTGAAAGGCGGGATCGGCACGAGACATCCGTCAGGAAGGCGTCGGCACCAATGGTTATGCTCATTATGGACCGGACCTTCCCCAAGTTCCGCGGGAATCACAGCACCACCGGAATGGTGCTTCGGCTCTGAGGGTCCTGGGACAAGTGGAGCTGGAATCTCCTGTAGGTCCTCGGCTCCATCAGAGGTGACCACTGGGTCGGTTGCATGGCTACTGGCTCCAGAGGATGAAGCGCCGGAGTCACTGGAAGGTGTCGACGATGGGATCTGAGAATCGGCAACAATGGCAGGTGAGGTGGCGGATGAGTCCGAGTCGCTCTCCAAAATGATAACAGGTGGAGTATCCGACATCTGAACAAGGAAAAATAACTTTTTCCATGTCAGTAAGTCATAAAGCAAGCACGTATTAGACAAAGTAACTACGGCAGTCTAGATCATGTATAGCGGTAAGTAGCATGGCAATAACGACAAGTATCATGCAATCGAAAGCAGGTAGTAGCATGCAGTAGTGAAAGCAAGTAACAGTATACGGCATATAGCAGTAAAAGTAAGCAGCGGCATGCAGCAAGTTCCACAGAAACAAGTAAACTAGCAAGTTATAGATTAGTCCTATTAGTGAATCCTACTCGGGTCGGTCCAGACTCACTAATGCAACCTAATTCCCTACAACCAATGCTCTGATACCAAATGTGATGCCCCGTACAAAACCATCATGTACGAATCATCAACAACAGGATCATTACAAGGTCAAATACTATATGCTGTTTCAAAATAAGTTTGCATTCATAAAATGAAGTGACGTTTTAACCAATGTCAAATGTTTAACAACCAAAAGTATGCTTCTACGAATAGCAAGCAATAATATTACGTGACCCATAGGTCGTTACAAATACATCGTTTCAAAAGTAATATTGTTTGAATGCAAAATAAACGTTTCATGCGGTGACATCTCTAATAATGCGCAGCGAGTGTCTACAAAGCATGACTAGTACAGCGGAAGCAAGCAAACCTTAAGCACCTGAGAAAAACATGCTTAAAAACGTCAACACAAAGGTTGGTGAGCTATAGTTTAAGTATAACAGTAATGTAAGGTAGGCCACGATATTTCAGTGCTTCAACAGCGTTTCAAAACAGTATGAAAAGTATATGTATAACCGTGGGCACTTGGTAACTAACTTAACGTTTATCACCCCCTAAAAGTACACTTGGCGAGTGCGTATGTTTACGAAGTATTAAACACCCGTTAAATGGTAGCGCTACTAGCCCGAGTGGGGATGTCAAACCCTATGGATCCATATCTAAGATTCGCGTTCACCGGTTCAAAGACCAATGACTAAACGTTACCAAGCTAAGGGGAAAGTTTATGCCGTTGTACAACCCACACATATATAAAGTTTAAGTACTCGTGCCTAGTATGTAAAACGTAAAATGCGCGTGTATTCTCAGTTCCCAAAATAGTTAAAGTAAAAAGGGATGCTATAATTCACAGTGGAAAGTAGTAAAAGTCGATACGCGGAAAGGTAAGCAAAGTGGTTGGTCTGAAAAGTCCTCAACCTAAGTCAAAAGTTACTAAGTCAGTAAATCATTCCCAAAGGTTTAAAAGTATGTAAATTAGGTCTTAAGTATCATCATCATTCATCATTAAACAAAAAGTGTAAAATAAGTTTTAAGTCAAGACTAGGGTTTGAAATAAAGGCTGACTTCGTTCAGTCGCCACGACCTCTATACAAACTGAAATGAGGTGAGACCAGTGGACATGACTCCGTATATGAGTCCCTTAGAGGTTTACTAGTTTCCAGAACCAAACTCGTCTTCGTTTGACCGTGGTGACGGTTTAAGTGCGAGTAGGTTAGAAATTTCAGCACAACATTAAAAGGGTGTAATGACTTTCGGGAGGCCATAGATCCTAAACCGTAACTTGGATTAAGACGAGGTCTAAACGGAAAATCATCTAATCGAACCGAACTAACTGAAAAACAACTTTACAGTAGCCTAGGTAGTCTGATCAGTTCCATAAATAGTAAGTAAAGGTGTTCCGGTGGGTTCTTGGTGCTTGATGCTCATCACGGTTCTCATCCTTGATGCGTATAGCTTCAAGTGTACAACCCGTTGATGGGTTTGCACCATCTTAACCAAGGTTTGACCATCATAACACTAGTGTAAGTCTAAGATAATTTGCACAACTCACTTAAGAGTTGTATGTAGTTTGATGAACCAAAGTTACATCAAGATCTTAGATCTGACACATACATGAGTTACAAAAGTAATATTAAGCTATAAACTTGAAAGTAAACTAAATAATCAAGATCTTAAGTTGTAGAACTTAGATCTTAGCTAGATCTTAAAGATCCTAGACTAGAAAGTCTAGATATAGTGTTCTTAAGTTAGATCCTAAGTTATAGAACTTGGATCTTCACTTTAATGAAACCATAAGTTATGAAACTTAGATTTTCAACTAGTAACATGTATGTAAGCTTGTAAGCTCTTATTTACAACAAAATTTGAAGACCATAAGCTATAGAAGCTTAAATACAACACAAGTGTATGAAGTTATAACTAGAAAGTTATACTTCCATGTTCTTGAACTTACAAAGTTAACATTGGTTTAAGAAAAATGAGATCAAGATTAACTAGTAACACTTGACCAAAATAACAACATCACAAACTTTAAAGTATTTACAAAAGAAGGAAATAAACTAAAATACAAGTATTATGTTCATGTTTTGTTTCATACTTAGGAAGATTCAAATCAAAGTTTGAATCTTAGGATTTAAGTCTACAAACATGAACACAAGTATGAATATGAAACTTATGAACTTTAAATCTTGAAAACATTTAAGTGTAGAACCATAAACTAGAAAGTTTAGATTCCTTGTTCTCGACTTCATCAAATAAAGATGGAAGTAACAAGATTTCATGAAGATACAAGTTAGAAAACTTGATCTTTAACAACAACAAACAAACATCAAGTAACAAAACAAGTAAATGATGATGATATCTAGTACTAGTATTCGGTTTTTAGAAGAAAAGGAAAGAAGAAATTAAAGCTTGTTTACTTACAAGGTAGAGAGAAAATGAGAGAAAAAATGAAAGTGTAAGTAGTGAAGTGTGTGAAATGAAGTGAAACTAGCAAATATGTATCAAAGAAAAATTGAAATGGAGCTCCCTCCATGGAGCCTAAAGTGGACGGTTTTGGGACCAAAGAGGAAGGGTTCAAATCTACTTTCTTGTGTTGGAGAATGGTGAGAGCTTGGAATGGCATTAAAGCTAAATGGTGTTGGAAAATGGTGTAAGTATACAAGTAACTAGATTCCTTATGACTAATTAATCCATGTTCTTAATCTTAATAATTCATTAGCTTAATGATGGGCTAACTAGTCCATTAAGGAAGTAGGGTGAGCTTCCAAGTCCATATCATATAATAAAAGCCCAAGTCCAAGTAAGTAACAAATTAAATAAATAAAGCCCAAGTAATTAACCACTAACCTTAGTTAATTAAAATGATCAATATTAATTAATCATGAATGTAAATAATATTCGAAAATATTATTCGTGAAAAGTACGTGTGTCACAAAGAAAAGTCGGGCCATGAAAATTTAAATACGGTAACAAGTAACACGTATAAGAACACGTTTATTAAAACGCAAACATTAATAATGAATTATTAATAAATAAACGTTGGAAAATCCAGGGTCGTTACACGCTTCCCGACACTTTCACACGAAAACACTTTCACAAAATGTTATAATAATTAGAACTAAGAGTTTTCCACAATAAAACCAAGTTGTACAACACCGGGCCCACATCAGCCGTTTTACGACTTTCGTACAAAATTGAGTGTTTTCGACCACGTGAGTTTTAACATAAACTAAAGAACGAGCATGGTGATTGGGGATACGCTACCCAATTCTAATCAAATCCAAAAGCAAGATCTTCTAATCCCCACACTTACCCGAGCCGCCAACACGCGAACCTATAAAAATATCAACAACGAGAGGGTAAGCTAATGCTTAGTGAATGTAAAAATACTATACACATACATATGCATAAAACGACTACGCATCAGCAAGCATAAGAAGTAAACACATATCACCACCGCATAGCAAGCAAGCTATAAATAGGCACATACACAAAGTAGCTACACGCTACGAAAACTCCAAGCTAACGCCACAAGATTAGCTACAACACAACAATAAGTATATACGTGCATACACAAATAAATATACTCAACAACATCAACAAGGTTAACCCCTTAACCTCAACCACATGAAGGTTGGCCGAACATCACGCGCCTTAGTGAATCCGAACATCACGCAACTCACTACCTCCAAACAATTTGACTATTAAGTATGACCGAACTTCACGCGCCTTTATGAATCCGAACTTCACGCGATTCATACCTTAGTCATACATCACAATAGTTTTGGCCGAACTTCACGCGCCTTAATGAATTCGAACATCACGCGATTCACTACCCGAATCATCACCACAACAAAAGCTAGCAAAACCCATCGCCAAAGGGTTTATCCAATACACTAGCCAATCACAACATCATGGGTGGTAACCCAAAATGCATAAGCGTATCACATGGACCCGAAGCACAAGAGGAGTCCATTCGCCCACACATATATAGAGCAAACCCGAGCAAGGGTCACTCCACACGCACGCACCCATCCTATGCATACATACACGTATAGTAAATTTACAGTCACCTTAAACGCCTCGATGAAGTGCAATCTAATCCCGCAACTCTCCAATGGAACGTACCTATTCCATTTAACACATATCAACCAACACAATTAGGGTGGATTTACAAACCAACCCAATTAACACTTAGTGCAATTTCGACCCAAATGCACTTCCAAGCACAAACGGCGCCCAAACTAACCAATAATCACTAACACACGTGAAAATGGTCCTAAAACACCAATCAAACCCAACCATAAGTGTCAAACACTTATCTTCCCCAAATTGACACTAAAACCCTAATTTTGATCCATTTCAAAATTAGTCAACCAAATGCGCCCAAATGGGTTCCAACACTTTCATAATCACTAACACTAGTGATTATACCCAATTTACAAACCCTGACCATGGCCAAGTCAGTTTCCAACCCAAACCCACCAACAACAACAATAAACCCGATTACTAGCATCAATGAGCTCACTTCAAGAGTTTTAATGGGTTTCTCAACATTTTAAGTTCATACCCTAACTTGAATATCAAATCAAACAATGAAATTCGGAGTTAGAACTTACCACAACAACCACAACGTAGCCAAGAACGAGATGAATAACTTTAATACTCGAGCTTTTGATCGATTCAAGCTTCTTCTTCCTTTTCTCAAGCTTTCTCACTCTTCTCTCTCTCTAAAACTTGAGGTTGAAGATGAGAGGATAAGTTGGGTGAGAATAAGGTTGAATGAGCTCAACCTTGCCCATTTGTGGCTTAAAACCGGCCACCAAGTGAAAAGACCAACATACCCCTTTTAAAACCTTAAAATTACCCAGCTGGCCCGTCAGACCACTTGGACGGCGTCCAAACAATCTGGACGGCGTCCAGTCTTCTTTACTGGACGGCGTCCCACTTAACTGATCAAGGCTGAACTGAAGCAAGGTCTTACAACTCTCCCCCACTTAAATTGGATCACGTCCCCGTGATCTCCATCACTTAACCAACCGGAACCACACTCTATGGTCCTTAACCATGCGTTCTAATCCGACTTTTGCCACGTTTATCGTCAATCTAAGAGATTATTCCACTTACCAGGTTCACACGCGCACGCATTTCGAGACATGCAATGCACACAACATTTGAAAATTACAATAATCGCTTAGCACACACGGAATCATCATGTTTCCATCACACTTCTCTAGGCAATTCTTCTCAATGAATCGTCCTTGAGACTAAATCGTCACCCGCGATTGATCAAATTCACAAATCCGAGCACTAAAATATGCTCAATCCCTCCTATCGGGAAAAACTCAACCAATCTCTTACCGAGATATCAATCCCTTAGCGTACCCTTACCAAGTACATTGCTAATATCAATCATGTCTCCACCTACGGTCAACAACCCGAACGATGAAGACCGAACAAAAACGAATCCTTACGGATAACACTTATCACTAAACATCCCTTATAGTGCGCAATACGACCAATACGCAACTATAGTAACATCATAAGCAAACGGCTAAAACCGATAGCGCCCAAAACGACTATGGCAACGCTAATCCCAAGGTGTACAAAATCGACTATTGTCACACCCGTAAAAACATGTGAGCGAAACACGGCTATCGCATCACTAATCACACAACATGGTCCTCACGACCCCACCATTGGTGTATAAGACAACCAATAGTTCACAACACAACCACATGAATGGTACTCCCAATCCGATAACGTTATACCATACCGATATAACACTACTCCCATGGTGAAGTTAGCGGACCGAGTCACGGCCATAACCCACCAATCACATACGCTCTTTTGGCCTCAATCAACGAGTAGTGTGACATCGCGCACTGCTACACCATTGTGAATCCTAACGGAATACACTAACCATCCATCCCAAATAACAAGTATAGACACATACTTAGAAACATTCCACTCACATCGAAAATCTTTGCACACGCATCACACGTACGTGTACACAACGCCACCACAATCGAGCAAGAAACACCTATATCGCACATAGGCACAGAACAATAATTCTCTAGAAGAGAATCCGACACGCACATCCCTTAACCGAGGGATCTCATCTTGCTCGTCAAATACATCCATTATCTCTCAAAGAGATTTCCCACATTACCACCTTGGCGGTAATTTAAATCCAAAACCATAAGTACAATTTATTCCAAACCGTGCTTTTACCACAATCGACCAACGTAGGTCCAAAAACGCTAGCTCTGAACCCATATGAGCATCGTCTAATATCAACACACTAGAACATCTTCATGCAAGAATACAAACTCCCCCACTTAAACTTCGTTCCATAACCACATCTTTGTTGACTCAGTCGACCGTCGAGTCCGTCTCCGTCTCACCGAGACTCATACAACCCACATGTTAAAGAAAGACAAGATCCATCCGCCTCGTATTACATAATGTACCCATCATGATACCTTGCTCCAACCTTGAGCACACGAAGAATTTTAACCTATCCTTAATTACTTCGAACGTAGAGTTCACCACAAATTACACAAACTTAAATCTTGCAATTCTCCAATTGCTCTACCTTGTCAAATTTCCACCTAGTCACACATGTACCTAAGGGTCTCTCTCCGGTACCCTAAGTACAATGTAACCGCAATACCATCGGAGTCGAATACCATGCTAATAGGTATAAAAGAGGCACCTAACATCGTGTCACGTAGACTCCATTACCAACATACATGGAGATCAAACACTCGATCTTTAGGGTTTTATCCGCCCGATGAACCTCATGGTTCACCACCCCAAACACAAAAGCGAATACGCTCTTAACAACCAAACACCAAAGCCCATTCCCAAGGCTTGGTAGAAACATTTCCCGAACACCAAGGAATGCTTGGTTGCACCAAGGTTTACGCCCCTCGTCCATTTATCAAAACGTCATCATATGGTATTTCCATTAGGAATGTCACCCATGTCAACAATACGCACAACACAATCGGAACCTTAAGGGTCTCACTCGAACGAGCTTAATGACCCGATATCAACCGAATGCCTGAGCACCTGAAGACTCGCACAATAGAGTCAAGGCGCAACACACCACTCATACACTCTACTAAGTTCATAACAATATCACAATCGTAGGCCGACCACCCGCTACTATTATCTCCAACGGAGAATAAAATTTAGCCAAGGCCTACACTCACACTGCATTTAACACAAAAGTAAGTTATGCAAAAATAAGATAATTGTACCTCATCGTCTCCTTGTGACGTTCGCCGTCCCTAGCGCGGGACACTCCGCTTTGCGATGCCCTCTTCCACGACAATTAAAACACCAACATCACCATCACCTGATGCCGGGCACTCCCAAAACTTGTGGCCTCTTTCGCTACATTTGAAATATCTAGACCCACTAGAACTCGACGTTCCTTTCCCCACATCACTCGTACCTCCAGTTGTGCTTTTGATTCTCTTACTCGGAGCGCCATACGAGTCAACCGTTCTCTTACTCGGAGCATTATCGATTATCTCCCAAGGATATGGCTCAAAACCCTTAGCCACGGCAAATAGCTCGAAAACGAGTTCACTTGCCCAAGGCTTATCTTCCCACGTAACTCATCATTTAAAGCCTTACGGAAGTCTTGCATCAACAACCTTTCGTTATTCACGTACTCGGGGCAAAATCGTGCCTTAGACATAAAGGTAGCCCATAGAGTATTTAGGTCCATAGACCCTTGTCTCAACACGCGTATCTCCTCACGCATTCTTGTCAAGTCGGCTTGCGTTCGGAATTCTTCAAAGAATTCCTTCTTAAAATCGCCCCATGACAAACTCATGAACGGTTCTTCGCCGACCGTATCAATCTTACCATCTAACCAATCTTTCGCACCATCTCGAAACAAACTAGTAGCGATTCTCGTTTTCTTGTCCGGAGGACACTCACTTGTATGAAAACATCCTTTGATCGGCGAGATCTAACGAGTACTTACTAACGGATCTGGTTCTCCATGATACATAGGAGGTTTAGTCGCTCGAAACTCCTTGTAACTAAACTCCTTCTTACCATTAACCCGAGGCTCGATAAGCCTTCTTTTGAACTCTTCTCGAATTGTTTTCACTTGTTTTGCAACCTCAGCCCCAACCCTCGCCGCAAACTCATTGTTTTTATTTCGTTCTCCGCTTGATGTACCATTTCCCGTCATCATTCTAAAGAATGCAAAAACAATTAAACACGGGAAAAAGAAATAAAACCACGCGCACCAAACCGCCCCATCTTGCTCAACACTCGTCGTACATAACTTATTAGACACAATTTGCACCCGTAATAAGGTTTGCAAGTCCTTATTACGCACACACGCCGTATCAACTTGTTAGTACAATGACTATCTTGCTTGATGATATTCGCAAAGCAAACAATAACAAAACACAACGCAATAGTATATTAATAATATCCGCATATTAATATAAACGTTAGCCCACCTACAATTAAGGCACTAACCAAATTTCCATTCTGACCCGTAATCCCTACAAATCCCGCAATAAATAAGCACACACAAAAGTCTAAGTCTAGGCACCTATCTCAAGTCACCTAAATCCCTTAGACCATGCTCTGATACCACTTGTAACGACCCAACCCGTTATCCGACCAAAAACACGCCTTAAAAAAAATAAAATGTGAGACTGTGCATCTGGACGGCGTCCAGCTCTGAAAGACTGGACGGCGTCCAGCTCTGAAAGACTGGACGGCGTCCAAGCCTTTGGGATGGCGTCCAAATGAACTAAAATATTCTGATCAGTTTTACAATTTTACGCGAGCGGAAAACCCGCTTTCCGACACTTTCACACGAAAACACTTTCACAATATGTTATAATAATTAAAACTAAGAGTTTTCCACAATAAAACCGAGTTTTACGACACCGGGCCCACATCGGCCGTTTTACGACTTTCGTACAAAATTGTGAGTTTTCGACCACGTGAGTTTTAACATAAACTAAAGACCGAGCATGGTGATTGGGGATACGTTACCCAATCCTAATCAAATCCAAAAGTATGATCTTCTAATCCACACGCTTACCCGAGCTGCCAACACGCAAACCTATAAAAATATCAACAACGAGAGGGTAAGCTAATGCTTAGTGAATGTAAAAATACTATACACATACATATGCATAAAACGACTACGCATCAGCAAGCACAAAAAGTAAACACATACCACCACCGCATAGCAAGCAAGCTATAAATATGCACATACACAAAGTAGCTACACGCTACGAAAACTCCATGCTAACGCCACAAGATTAGCTACAACACAACAATAAGTATATACGTGCATACACAAATAAATATACTCAACAACATCAACAAGGTTAACCCCTTAACCTTAACCACATGAAGGTTGGCCGAACATCATGCGCCTTAGTGAATCCGAACATCACGCGACTCACTACCTCCAAACAATTTGACTATTAAGGATGGCCGAACTTCACGCGCCTTTATGAATCCGAACTTCACGCGATTCATACATTAGTCATACATCACAATAGGGTTGGCCGAACTTCACGTGCCTTAGTAAATCCGAACATCACGCGATTCACTACCCGAATCATCACCACGACAAAAGCTTGCAAAACCCATCGCCAAAGGGTTTATCCAATACACTAGCCAATCACAACATCATGGGTGGTAACCCAAAATGCATAAGCGTATCACATGGACCCGAAGCACAAGAGGAGTCCATTCGCCCACACATACATAGAGCAAACCCGAGCAAGGGTCACTCCACATGCACGCACCCATCCTATGCATACATACACGTATAGTAAATTTACACTCACCTTAAACGCCTCGATGAAGTGCAATCCAATCCCGCAACTCGCTAATGGAACGTACCTATTCCATTTAACACATTTCAACCAACACAATTAGGGTGGATTTACAAACCAACCCAATTAACACTTAGTGCAATTTCGACCCAAATGCACTTCTAAGCACAAATCGCGCCCAAACTAACCAATAATCACTAACACAAGTGAAAATGGTCCTAAAACACCAATCAAACCCAACCGTAAGTGTCAAACACTTATCTTCCCCAAATTGACACCAAAACCCTAATTTTGACCCATTTCAAAATTAGTCAACCAAATGCGTCCAAATGGGTTCCAACACTTCCATAATCACTAACACTAGTGATTATACCCAATTACAAACCCTAACCATGGCCAAGTCGGTTTCCAACCCAAACCCACCAACAACAACAATAAACCCGATTACTAGCATCAATGAACTCACTTCAAGAGTTTAAATGGGTTTCTCAACATTTTAAGTTCAAACCCTAACTTGAATATCAAATCAAACAATGAAATTCGAAGTTAGAACTTACCACAACAACCACAACGTAGCCAAGAATGAGATGAACAACTTTAATACTCGAGCTTTTGATCGATTCAAGCTTCTTCTTCCTTTTCTCAAGCTTTCTCACTCTTCTCTCTCTCTAAAACTTGAGGTTGAAGATGAGAGGATAAGTTGGATGAGGATAAGGTTGAATGAGCTCAACCTTGCCCATTTGTGGCTTAAAACTGGCCACCAAGTGAAAAGACCAACATACCCCTTTTAAAACCTTAAAATTACCCAGTTGGCCCGTCAGACTACTTGGACGGCGTCCAGTCTTCTTTACTGGATGGTGTCCCACTTCTTGGACGGCATCCTACTTAACTAATCAAGGCTGAACTGAAACAGGGTCTTACAAATGAGGACTACTGATGCATGTTATTAGCCGATTATCTGTAAAATGAAAGTGAACTAATTAGAAAAATGACATATATATAGCTGAAATAATAACCGTTCAATTCTAGGGATTTATAAAAGAGACAATGAATGAATGTTATTGATTTACAAGCATCACATATATAGAGATGATTGTATCAATCATATATCCTATTTTTGTAATGTCTAACAAACTTTCCAATCATATTGGTAAGAATATACAGAAATATATATGACAAACAATAGCATATAATTACTATATATATAACATAATCTTTGACTATTGACTATTACTCCCCCGCTGTTGAAGTGTTCAGTTTCCGAATGCACAAACTGGAACGAAATTCCTCAAAAAGTACACGTGGTAATCCTTTCGTGAAGATATCAGCTACTTAAAAACGTGTGGGAACATGCAGAATACAAACCTGACCTCGTGCAACTTTTTCATGAACAAAATGAATATCAAGCTCTATATGTTTAGTCCGCTAATGTTGAACAGGGTTACTGTAACATCCTCAAGTGGGCCTAGTTGTAAGATTACTAGTTGTAAGATAAATATATCGCATTAATATTATCACAAAATACAAGTGTAGCTTTCATTATCGGACAAGAAAGCTCAAGCAATAAGTTTCGTAACTAATACGATTCAGCAACTATATTGGCAATGCCACGATATTCTGCTTTAGCACTTGATCGGGAAACAGTCGGTTTTCGTTTAAACAATTATGAAATTAAGTTATCACCCAAGTATATACAATAACTGGATATAAAGCGTCTAATATCTGGGCAGCTTGCCCAATCAGCGTCTGTATAGGATATAAGAGAAACCAATGAGGATTTTGACAGAACTAGACTGTGAGTTATGGTACCCTTAACATAGCGAATAATACGCTTGAGAGCTAGCATGTGCGCGTGATGAGGGTTATGCATATGTAGACAAACTTTCTGAACTGCATACGAAATATCTGGCCGAGTAAATGTTAAATATTGAAGAGCACCTACGAGACTTCTGTAGTAAGTCGGATCAGAGTATAGTGCGCCTAAGGTTGCGTTTTGTTTCCCATCTGTGTCAATAGGAGTGGCTGCCGAATTGCTCATGGAAAAACCGGCACGATTAATAATATCACGAGCATATTAAGACTGGTTTAAAAATAAACCGCTAGCGGAGCTGCTGTGTAATTTTGTACTCTAAAATAACTAGTAAAAATACCCAACAATTATCACACAATACTGGTAACTAATCCCGTTCGTGTAACGACCCGAAAATTTCCGGCCAAATTTAAACTTGATCTTTATATGATTTTGACACGATAAGTAAAGTCTATTAAACTGAGCCTCAAATTTTTTTTTGAACTATGTACATGGATTCATTCAACCTTTGGCTATTCCCGATGATTCACGAACTAGATATATATTTATATATAAATATAAGTATACATAATAATTTGAAATAATAAGATACAATTTAATTATTAGAATTAAATATGTAAAATAATATACAAGATAATTATGTTGTTATTAGAATAAATCTATAAATATAAATATATGATTCCTATACATAAATATCATTTTATGTATATTGGAATGCAATTAATATTAAATATTCAATATATGTTATTATATAAGTATTAAGTATTACATATTTATTAATATGTAATATTAATATATAAAACTAGTTACAAGTAAAATAAATGTTTTACAAATATTATTACTATACACTTTATTATTATTACTAATATTAATATTAATACCAGTATTGATGATTTTATTATTTCCAATATATAATATATAGATATAAAATTTGATACAGTTAAATTGTTATATTACTAATATTATTGTTATCATTATCAATATCATTATTAAAATTAGTAGTAAAATTATAATTTTAGTTATTATTATAATTATTATTACTACTAAATTTTTTTATCATTTTATTTAAAATTATTATTAACCATTATTTTTATTACTTTTATCATTATTCTTATGATTACGTGTATTATTTTGATATTATTATTATTATTAATTCTATTAATATTATTAGTATTTTTATTATTATTAATAATATTATCTGTATTATTATTGTTAATATAAAAATTAATCATTAATATTAATTATTTATGAATTACAAAAAGGTACTAAATCAGTCGAATATATCTATCTGTTTTATTTTTTATTCTTCTGATTGCTACTTCTGTCCTTCTTGTCTGATTTTCGTTACCAGTCGATCTCAATAAATCAATTCATGTTTCTATATCAATTATTCGATGGCATTATATAAGGTATGATTTAATTTGTAAAAAAAGAAATAAAAAGAAGATTACAGCTCGTTCTTTTTCTCTGTTCTTGATTCATTTTACCAACAACTCAATTTCAAATGAATTTTCAAAATCCAATAATGCAATTCGGTTAGGAATGATCAACTTTAACTATCTGTAAGTTTTCATGTTTCAAATTTTAGTATCGAGTTTCAATTTTCGAGTCAAAGGTTTAATTTCAAAAGTCAAACTTGTGTTCTTCGATCAAATTAAAGTTTTAGAGGTTATTTTAGTTGAAATTAATGATTCATAAAGTTACCATGAATGATTTATAACCTATTTCCTGTTATAATCATGAGCTAAAAACATCTAGAAATCAAAAATCGATTATTGAGTTATTTATTCTTTTACGAACAGCAGAAATATTTTTATTTATTTATTTTGTTTTCCTGTTAATTCAAACACCCAAGTAACTCATTTCTGTTTAAATTATAAACCTTTATACCAATTTCAAGTCTTGATGAAACAATTGTGTTACCTCTGTGATTAGAGTCGACATGTTTTGTTGAAGATAGGATAACAGAAATTACAGGGTATATTTAAATTAGTGGAGTTTAATTACATAAAAATGAAAATGGAAGGATGGTTAAGGGGTTAATGGGTGAGCGAGAGGTCGCGGGTTCGAGCCCGGGTGATGTCATTATTGTTTTGTAAGCTTGTTTTGGAGGTAGTTCCCTTATCAAAAATCTTTATTATTATTCTTATTGTTATTACTACTAGTATTATTATTATTATTATTATTATTATTATTATTATTATTATTATTATTATTATTATTATTATTATTATTATTATTATTATTATTATTATTATTTATTATTATTATTATTATTGATATTGATATTATTAATTATTGTTGTTATTATATACTAAGATTAATAATATGATTATTATTATCACTAATATATTTATCATTACCAGTATTATCATTAAATATTACTATTATTACTATGATTATGATATAAGTATTATAGATTTTATTTACAAATATAATTTGGTATGTATGTTAAAGATAATAATAACTAAATTACGATCATAAATTAATTATAAGTATAATTATTATGTATATGTAAATTTAATATAATTACAATAAATATATTATTATTGCTATTATTATTAGGATTATTATTATTATTATTATTATTATTATTATTATTATTATTATTATTATTATTATTATTATTAGTATTAACATTATTATTGCAAGTATTATTATTATGATTCCAAAGAGATTAAGCATGTTAATAAAGTAAATGTATAATAAAAGATGATATGATTAAGATTATGAAATTGGATAAAATTTTATGAATACGTGTAAAAAAATTATGATTATGACTACAAACTAATATTATAAAAAAAACTATACTCATAAGTTTATAAATTAAACACGAAAATTATGATTATTATGAATATGAATATAAAGGTTTTAATAATACAGTTAAAATATCAAATACAGAAATTTTAGATATAAATATTATTAAGAAAATGATGAAAATGAATTATTAAAACTATTACAATTATTGTTATCATAGTTATTATAATACAACTCAGTATCATTATTATTAATATCATTAATTTTATTAATATCATTATTATCACTTTTATCATTATTATTACCAATATTAATATTATCATAATTATTAATTTCACAAACAAATGGTTTTCATATAAAAATATATTTAATATATATAACTTAACTATATTTATATTTTTTGGATATATTTAATTAAATAATTAAATATATAAGTTATTAATATAAAAACCATATCAATAATAATAATATGTATATTTGTTCGATTACAAGTATATGTTTTAATATATATACTTAATATAGGTTCGTGAATCTGAGGCCAACCTTGCATTGTTCAATATCATCATATGTATTTTTACTACGAAATACAGTATTGTGAGTTCATTTACTCCCTTTTACTCTTTACATTTTTGGGACTGAGAATACATGCGTTGTTTTTATAACTGTTTTACGAAATAGACACAAGTACTTGAAACTACATTCTATGGTTGAATTATTATACCGAATATCACCCTTTTTAGCTTGGTAGCCTAAGAATTTGGGAACAGACCCCCAAATTGACGCGAATCCTGAAGATAGATCTATGGACTTTGACACGTCCCATCCGGGTTACGGATGCTTTAGTACTTCGATTTTATATACAGATGAGTGTACCTGTATATTTGGGGATATTCTATATGCATTTGTTAATGTCAGTTACCAGGTGTTCACCATATGAATAATTTTTAATTCGCATGTTATGCGTACTATTTTGTACTCGGGTTACGTGTACAATTAAATATCTGAAATCTTGTGGTCTATTAAAATTATTCAAATAATTGTTATGATAAACCTATGAACTCACCAACCTTTTGGTTGACACTTTAAAGCCTGTTTATTCTCAGGTATGAAAGAAATCTTTCGCTGTGCATTTGCTCATTTTAAGGATATTACTTGGAGTCGATCATCGCAATGGGACCAAATGTTGATGACTTCGTCCAGATGGATTAGGACGGGTCTCTACAGGTGGTATCAGAGTAGTGGTCGTAGCGAACCAGGTCTTGCATTAGTGTATCTAACTAGTAGTTGTTAAGATTTCAAAATACTGATTGCTAATTCCCGATAGTTGGTACGGCAATTGTCGTTACAAGATGTGGATGAGTACTTGATACGGTTTCAATGAGTATAAGGATTTTTCGGAAGATCAAGGATCAATGAAGTTGTTGGTAAATTTACTGCTAATGTGGTGGAACATAAAAGGTTCTCCAGTAACAAAAACGTATATGCCAAAGTTACTAGTCTGAAAGGTCATCGTTGACTGGTTGAACGTTTGATAATACTGGATACTTTTGAAAAGGAATTGCAAGGTTTATTTTTGGTAAAAACAATGCTAATGGATCTTGCACAGATTTAAAGTCAAAGTATAACTTTGAAAGATGTAGATATCTAAGAATGATATCACTTGTTAAATCTTGACTTGGATTCTGATCCGTTAATATCAGAATATGTAATTGAATTTGTATGGAAACGATTGTATATCGCTGTGAGTATAGTTAATAATTTTTGAATCAAAGTTGAAGAATGTACAGTATAACATATTAATTGTGAACTTATATATTTCCCCGGGTATTACCTACCCGTTAAAGATTTCTGTAACGACCCGGAAATTTCCAACCAAATTTAAACCCTAATCTCTATATATTTCCGACACGATGAGCAAAAACCCAAATGTTGAGTCTAGAAAGTTTGAAATCTATATTTGGATATTCAATTACCCTTGACCAGGTCTGACGATTCACGAACTGTTATTTGTAAATAGATAAATATATATAAATAAGTAAATATAAATAATTATACATAAGAATAATAATAAATTATTATATGCGAAATACAATTTGTAATATTAAAATATAATATATTTTTTTGTTATAATAATGTTATCATTACTTTCAATATTAATATAAATATCGATGTTATCAACGTTATTATTGATACAAGTTTGATATATGTAGATTGTTATAGTATTAATACTAACATTATTATTATCATTAATAATATTAGTATTATATTGCAATTAAATTAGTATTATCATTATTGTTATGGTTATTATTACCAATACATTATTATAAATTTTATTATTATTATTGAGACTATTATTAATATAGTTATATATAAAAGATTTATATATTAATATAGTTGTAATTATTAAAATTAATTATAATTTATAGATATTGATATATGAATACAGATATATATAATCAATGTATATATATATATACACTATTATATTATATATAAATACATAAGAAACAGAAATATGTATATATAATTCCATGTAAGATCAATTATATATAAATACTGCATATAATTAAATAAATACATATATATACGTATTATGTTTTGAGTTTTTGTCAAACTGTGATTTAAAAACCAATTTCTAACTATAGTCTGGTCCAGCGAATTTGAATGAGATATATTAACAGATAAATACTGATATTGATACGCTATATCTGTCTGTTTCATAATATCTTTTTTTTCTGCTTGCCCGTGATAACATGTCTTCCACGTCCCCAACTAGCAACCAAAATTTATATTCCCTTCTGTTATCTCCTCATTCCTCTATATATAATCTAATTATTTGCTACCATCGGAATTAAAAAGAAACCACGAAGTTAAAAAAAAAAGAAACCGATATCCCTCTGTTTCATATTTTGATTTTACTAAAACTAGGAATCAAATCATTGTTAAAATATAAAAATACGGTTGTGTTAGGAATCAATTATATAATCTGTCTGTAAGTTTCCAAGTCCAAAATTCTTTTTATTAACATCGAATTTACAAATCCAAGCTTAAAGTTCATAAAGTCAATCGACGTTCTAAGATCGAATTGAAGGATAATACGAAGTTTCGGTTGTAATTATTGGTCTCGGAAGTTTTTAAGAAGCATTGTGAACCTTTTTCATTCAAGAATCAAAAGCTAAAACGATCTCTATTTGTGAAATCGATTTTGAGTTCATACGTGTTCCAAGTAATCTGTTACATCGAGATTTCTTCTGATTTTAATTTGTTTTAAATTGTTTGCTCAACTGAATAACGTTTCTATAATTGTTGAGAGTCTTAAAAAAAATATATATATATTTATTGTCTGCTGGTATTCTGGTCGACGTGTTTCCAACGAAGAAGAAGGTGAGACAGTAAAGTATGTTAAATAAATTCGGGTCTAGTAATAAATCAGAAAAATAAAATGGAGCAGATGGTTGGGTACGAAGTGAAGGAACGAGATGGTTGTGGGATCGATCCTAGGCTGTTGCATATTTTATTTTTAATTCTAAATAGAAGCTGTTGGGCTTCTACTATCTGTTGGGCCGTATTATATTTGTTGGGCCGAGTCCCTTTACTCCTGTTGGGCCGAACATTGAGACTGACAGAACGGTTTATAAAATTTCGGGTGCCAAATAATTTAGAAAAACAGAATGGGTAGAGTGGTGTGAGTCTTTGGTTGTGAACGAGAGGTCGAGGGTTCGAGTCCTGATTGGTGCATTTTTTTTTGGGTTCGTGAATCCGAGGCCAACCCTGCATTGTTCAATGATGTTATATGTATTTTTACTACAAAATACAGTATGGTGAGTATATAGTCCCACTTTTAAACTCTAAATATTTCGGGATGAGAATACATGTATTTTATGTTTTACATTATGGACACAAGTAACTGAAAAATATATTCTACGTTGAGTTGTACCACTGGCATACTTCCCTGTAGCTTGGTAACTAATATTTACAGCGGTATTGTAAACGCGAATCCTGTTGATAGATCTATCGGGCCTGACAACCCCAACCGGACTGGACGACCAGTATTCAACGGTTGCACAGTACTTCGTTTCGTGACTACACTTGGTACAGTGTAGTAAGATTTCATATTAAAGGGAATATGCGACGTGATTAATTGTTAAGTATGGTTACCAAGTGCTCAACCACTTAGAATATTTTTATTAAAATTTTTACATATGAAATCTTGTGGTCCATTGTTATTACGCTGCTAGCATCAAACCTATATATCTCACCAACTTTATGTTGACATTTTAAAGCATGTTATTCTCAGGTACGAATTAGGTCTTCCGCTGTGCATTAGCTCATGTTAAGGACATTACTTGGAGTCGATCAACGCGATGGGACCAACTGTTGAAGATTCCGTCCGAGAGGATTAGTCGCGGACATTTCAGTTGGTATCAGAGCGTTGGTCTTAGCGAACCAGGTCTCCCATTAGTGTGTCTAACTGGTAGTTGTTAGGATGCATTAGTGAGTCTGGACTTTGACCGTGTCTGCCTGTTAAAAGTTTTGCTTATCACATTTAGTCGAAAATTATCTGCTTATCATCCCTAGGAAATTTCCTGCTTATCATTCATAAGTCTAGACACGTCTTACTGCATTTAGTGCATCGATAGTGTATAGACGAACTTCATATCTTAGCGTATCTAATAATTCCTATCTTAGCGTATCTGTAGATTTGCCTGATATATGCTGTAAATTCTTCTGTAGTCTATAAAATCTTTAGTAATATATATGTAGATATTCTATATAGCTAGAATATCATCCGATATCCGAAAATCAATTCACATCGAAGATCCCTTCCATCCACCGAATTGCTCTATTGGCGACGAACCTGAAGCACTTACCGGCGAACCTGTTCGAGAAACCATTTTCTCTCTCATTTCTTGAGTATCTCGTCACGATTATATCCTATCCCATATTTCGGATCTTGTTCATTCGCTCACTCCAACCGCCAATCATCCCGGAGTACTAGCAGAAATTAACGAACTTCGCGCTCGCGTGACGACTTTGGAAAACACGGTGCGAAGGTTACAAACATCAGCAGCATTACCGACGTCAACGACATTATCAGCATCAACACCAACCGTATCATTCCCACCACCAACAATCACATTCGCACCACGTACCTCAATATCATCATCTGAATTTCGAGTATGATCTTTGTTCTACATATCATTCTACATCGATTACCTCCTCTTTACGTATCGTTCTATATCATTTATCTTCGTTCGATCTGGCGATTATGTAATCTCTAATGCTTTAGAAATTATGTGATCTAGTATTAACAATAAATCAAATGAGTTTTTGACTCATTAAATCCATAATTACATCTGACAAAAATATATATGCAAGTATACTTTCATAAAGATTGTAATTAAAAATTCTTTTGTACAAACTGTTAATGATGAAAATATTTTAACGGGTGGGTAGTACCCGAGGAATATTTAGATTTCACATTAATAAGTTACACTGTACATTCTTCGAATCTGATTCAACGATCATTTACTATCCTACTTACAACTACCGATATACGTATCCGTTCACCACAGAATAACCATTTCTATTAAAATTTCATATTTGGATTTTGACCTATCAGAATCCAACAAGTGGCATAACGAAGAAAACATTGGACAAAAATAAAAAGTGTTAGAAACAAATGAATTAATTAATTGGAATTGTGATAGGATTTCACGCTAACTGTTCCGGCTAACTGTTCCCAGCTAACTGATTAACATTTAATTTATCGCAATTTACATTCTCGCAATTTTATTTATCGTCATTTAATTTCTGTTATTTACTTTTACGCACTATAAATAACGGGACACGTATGCAAGGTTTCGACTTATCATATCGACCCATCTATATATATATTTTGGAACAACCATAGACACTCTATATGTGAAGGTGGGAGTTGGCTATACAGGGTCGGAGTTGATTCCAAAATATATATATACTTTGAGTTGTGATCGACACCGAGACCGGTACACGGGTCACGATACGTATTATGTAATTCAAATATAATATATATCTAATTTATATATGAATTTATTGAACCATTGGACAATCGGACTATCGGACTGCTAACTTTGGGACGATTAAAATGAGTTAAAATGCTGATTATAACATATGAAACTAAACAATTCTTCAAGTTTGCCACTTGATTTCATCCTAAACCTCATTTGTACTTCGATAATTATACTCCTCATTCAAATTTTTCATGATTCTTGAAAACACCTCGATCGGAAAGACGAACCAATCGCATTTCATCTACGGAAGAAAAGATTTATGTACCTGAAAAAAAAACTCCCGAACCTAAATTCATAGTTTAACACATACTGTGTTGAATCTTTTGCCATTTATTAGCAAAAACAACCCTACAATTTCTTTTCAGGAAGCTAATTTTGTCACAGCTCCACTTCGACTTCTCAGTGAGACTACTCCTATTATAACCTCGATATTTATACCCTGTCCTTTTGCCGTCGTACCAGAGAACCTTTTATATATCACAACATTATCAGCAGATCTCTTGGGCGAAATCCGCAAACAGTATTTTGAAAATCTCGTAGAAATTCTTCCAGTTATACCGAAAACGTCTATCCCTAAGAGTTACATATTTCGAATGTGAAGTTTCTGAAAAACACCCTGGATTATGAAGTAGTTCTTGAAATACTAAGGAAGCAGCAAAAACTGTAAACGACTCTAACGGTCAAAAGTTTGATGATACAGTACAGTGTATTGGTAAAGCTCCGAAAAAAAAAGAGAAGGTTGAGAACTGGAAAAAGGTTTGAGCAAAGTATAAAGGAGGACGTGAACAAATCGTGAAAACTAAACCTGACTTCAAAGGATCCAAATGATTCCGTACCTGTTGAAATCATTAGCAAACACATTACTCCTTATTCTAAACCTTCGCAGACAAATCTTCCTTGTTATCCATCAACGATAGAAGATTTACGATATCATCGTGCCTTTCATTATAAATATCCTCAATATTTCTGAAGATATTTTCATAAGTATTCTTATCTGAGAATATTTATCTCTTCGTAACATCTGCATTACAACATAAAAGAAACTGTGTTAGTTTCTAAATTTTTAAACCTTCAAATTTAAAATATGAATATTTTGAAGTAGTATTGGGAACTGATGCATGAATTAGTATAATATAATGAAACTTGATCAACTTCATTATATTACATTAAGTCATGTTGAGTTTCTAATGGAATGTGATGATTCACAGTACCATCATCATGTGCTATGATACACGGCTCTTACATTCTGTTCAATTCCCAAATGTATTAGGAACATATCGTCTTGATAGTTCTATCTTTTCCAGGGTATTCTGGTAATTTAACAATTCAAAAACCATGCCAATATCCTTTCTTAGGGCATTAGCTATGTTCATTCCAAATCTCATACCTACAAATTCTGGACTATTGCTCGCCTGATTCAAGAACGGGAAGAAGAAACGAAGGGAGTAGTTTTATAGTGAAATATCCGACAAAGAAATCGAAACAGATTACCGCATTAAATCAAAGGAGATCTTGTTTCCTAAATTATCGAAGAACCAAATCTTATTACATAAGATTTTCTTTAAATCCCTTAAATTCTGGAAATCAATCCTAATCACGTCATCGGTTAAAACAATTCCATATTCACTCATTTCATTCTTTTGTGATAGCTTCACTCGTGCGCTTCACATGATCGAATCGTTTTATCCATATCTTCCAATAATGATAAAACTCTATTATTACCTCATATTTGTCATAAAAACATTCCTATTGTTATCTATGACAACCTCTACCAAATTTCGGGGACGAAATTTCTTTAACGGGTGGGTACTGTAACGACCCGGAAATTTCCAACCAAATTTAAACCCTAATCTCTATATATTTCCGACACGATGAGCAAAAACCCAAATGTTGAGTCTAGAAAGTTTGAAATCTATATTTGGATATTCAATTACCCTTGACCAGGTCTGACGATTCACGAACTGTTATTTGTAAATAGATAAATATATATAAATAAGTAAATATAAATAATTATACATAAGAATAATAATAAATTATTATATGCGAAATACAATTTGTAATATTAAAATATAAGATATTTTTTTGTTATAATAATGTTATCATTACTTTCAATATTAATATAAATATCGATGTTATCAACGTTATTATTGATACAAGTTTGATATATGTAGATTGTTATAGTATTAATACTAACATTATTATTATCATTAATAATATTAGTATTATATTGCAATTAAATTAGTATTATCATTATTGTTATGGTTATTATTACCAATACATTATTATAAATTTTATTATTATTATTGAGAATATTATTAATATAGTTATATATAAAAGATTTATATATTAATATAGTTGTAATTATTAAAATTAATTATAATTTATAGATATTGATATATGAATACAGATATATATAATCAATGTATATATATATATATACACTATTATATTATATATAAATACATAAGAAACAGAAATATGTATATATAATTCCATGTAAGATCAATTATATATAAATACTGCATATAATTAAATAAATACATATATATACGTATTATGTTTTGAGTTTTTGTCAAACTGTGATTTAAAAACCAATTTCTAACTATAGTCTGGTCCAGCGAATTTGAATGAGATATATTAACAGATAAATACTGATATTGATACGCTATATCTGTCTGTTTCATAATATCTTTTTTTTCTGCTTGCCCGTGATAACATGTCTTCCACGTCCCCAACTAGCAACCAAAATTTATATTCCCTTCTGTTATCTCCTCATTCCTCTATATATAATCTAATTATTTGCTACCATCGGAATTAAAAAGAAACCACGAAGTTAAAAAAAAAAGAAACCGATATCCCTCTGTTTCATATTTTGATTTTACTAAAACTAGGAATCAAATCATTGTTAAAATATAAAAATACGGTTGTGTTAGGAATCAATTATATAATCTGTCTGTAAGTTTCCAAGTCCAAAATTCTTTTTATTAACATCGAATTTACAAATCCAAGCTTAAAGTTCATAAAGTCAATCGACGTTCTAAGATCGAATTGAAGGATAATACGAAGTTTCGGTTGTAATTATTGGTCTCAGAAGTTTTTAAGAAGCATTGTGAACCTTTTTCATTCAAGAATCAAAAGCTAAAACGATCTCTATTTGTGAAATCGATTTTGAGTTCATACGTGTTCCAAGTAATCTGTTACATCGAGATTTCTTCTGATTTTAATTTGTTTTAAATTGTTTGCTCAACTGAATAACGTTTCTATAATTGTTGAGAGTCTTAAAAAAAATATATATATATATATTTATTGTCTGCTGGTATTCTGGTCGACGTGTTTCCAACGAAGAAGAAGGTGAGACAGTAAAGTATGTTAAATAAATTCGGGTCTAGTAATAAATCAGAAAAATAAAATGGAGCAGATGGTTGGGTACGAAGTGAAGGAACGAGATGGTTGTGGGATCGATCCTAGGCTGTTGCATATTTTATTTTTAATTCTAAATAGAAGCTGTTGGGCTTCTACTATCTGTTGGGCCGTATTATATTTGTTGGGCCGAGTCCCTTTACTCCTGTTGGGCCGAACATTGAGACTGACAGAACGGTTTATAAAATTTCGGGTGCCAAATAATTTAGAAAAACAGAATGGGTAGAGTGGTGTGAGTCTTTGGTTGTGAACGAGAGGTCGAGGGTTCGAGTCCTGATTGGTGCATTTTTTTTTGGGTTCGTGAATCCGAGGCCAACCCTGCATTGTTCAATGATGTTATATGTATTTTTACTACAAAATACAGTATGGTGAGTATATAGTCCCACTTTTAAACTCTAAATATTTCGGGATGAGAATACATGTATTTTATGTTTTACATTATGGACACAAGTAACTGAAAAATATATTCTACGTTGAGTTGTACCACTGGCATACTTCCCTGTAGCTTGGTAACTAATATTTACAGCGGTATTGTAAACGCGAATCCTGTTGATAGATCTATCGGGCCTGACAACCCCAACCGGACTGGACGACCAGTATTCAACGGTTGCACAGTACTTCGTTTCGTGACTACACTTGGTACAGTGTAGTAAGATTTCATATTAAAGGGAATATGCGACGTGATTAATTGTTAAGTATGGTTACCAAGTGCTCAACCACTTAGAATATTTTTATTAAAATTTTTACATATGAAATCTTGTGGTCCATTGTTATTACGCTGCTAGCATCAAACCTATATATCTCACCAACTTTATGTTGACATTTTAAAGCATGTTATTCTCAGGTACGAATTAGGTCTTCCGCTGTGCATTAGCTCATGTTAAGGACATTACTTGGAGTCGATCAACGCGATGGGACCAACTGTTGAAGATTCCGTCCGAGAGGATTAGTCGCGGACATTTCAATTTCACAAGTAATATTTTGTACAAAAGAATTTTTATCACCGTCTTTATGAAAATATATGTATGTATATTTTCTTCAGATGTAATACAGATTTAGTGAGTTAATATCATATTAAACTCATTTGATTTTCGGCTTGACTTAGAAATGATTAATCTCTAAAACATTAAAGATTACATAATCTTTGCGGAGTATTTCGCTAATGTAATCGATACTTCATTATTTATTCTTATTTCTCGGTGAAGGATGTTGATGTTTGTGGAATCTTTGTGAACCTTACAAGGCATAGATGATGTTTTCTGGAAAGTTTCGAGTATATCGAAATTGAAAATGTAAAATCAATTATGTAATTGATTAATACACTTGGTTTATTATGAAATGGAATTCATTAGGTTAAAACAGAGATTGTAGTTAACAATGGTTAAGTTGTTAAGGAAGGATGTACATCATTGCATATTAGTAATATGAACTAACCGAGTAGTACCTACCAGTTAAGATTCACATGTAATAGCTTAGTACGAAAAGATTTATTTTGATTTCAAAATTCATATATATTAAATATACATAAAATTTCTTCAGGGGAAATGAGTTAATACTTCATCGGTTATTGTTGCTGGTATTTCTTGGTAACTACGGTGCGTATGATGTTGATGCTCGTGGAACAGATTGTGAAGTTGAGGTTTGCGATGCGGATGTTGTTGGTGGTGGTAATGGTACTGTTGGTGTTGTTGCTGGTGGTACTGTTGATGCCGGTGATGCTGCTGGTGCTTGTAACCTTTGCACCATATTCTCCAAAGCCACTACCCGAGCGCGAAGCTCGTTGACTTCTTCTACTACACTGGGATGATTGGTGGTTCGGACGAGCGGATGAATAAGATCCAGAATTTGAGATAGTATATTATCGTGGCGAGATACTCTGGAAATGAGAGAGAAAATGGTGTCTCGAACAGGTTCGCCGGTAAGTGCTTCAGGTTCTTCGCCAAGAGGACAATGTGGTGGATGGAAGGGATCGCCTTCTTCTTGTCTCCAATAATTAAGTAGGCTACGAACCCATCCCCAATTCATCCAGAATAGATGATGGCTAATTGGTTGATCCATTCCGGTTACACTGTCTTCGGAATTCAGGTGAATATCCATATCGGAATAGCTGTCAGAGTTTAAGAAATTTGAACTAGATACGGGATCCATCTTGTATAATTAGAGAGATGATTTTTGATATGAAATAGATTATAAAATTTGATTGGTACTCTTCAATACATAATTTACATATGTATATATAATACCAAAATCCCGTAAATTACGGAGAAATTTTCGGAAGATGGCAGTCAAAGTTTACTGTAATAGATATGCCAAGATATGAATTTTGTCTATACACTATCTATGCAATCAATGCAATAAGACGCGTTTAGACTTAAGATGATAGATACGTAATTTCTGACAAGAAATGATAAGCAAAACTTTTGACATGCAGACACAGTCGAAGTCCAGACTTACTAATGCATCCTAACAACTATCAGTTAGAGACACTTATGCAAGACCTGGTTCACTAGGACCAACGCTCTGATACCAACTGTGACGATCGCTCCAAATCCATATGGACGAACACGTCATTCATCGATTTCATTGCGAGGTATTTGACCTCTATATGATACGTTTTGTAAACATTGCATTCTTTTGAAAAGGCACACCATAAATGAATATTTAAATCAAAGGTTTTCGACATCAGATGATTTTTACATATAGACAATCACCGTAAATAAGTTTACAATCGTACTTCCATTGACAATGCAGTCAAAATAAGATACATGGTGATGATTTGGTGAATGCAACGTTTCATTGATAAATATGCCATGTAAGACTCCATGCACATAGCTTGTCTAACATATAAGCAAACAGCGGAAGACTTCTAGGGAACCTGAGAATAAACATGCTAACAAGTGTCAACACAAAGGTTGGTGAGTTCATAGTTTTAGTGTTTCGCATAATCTGTATATAAAGGTGGATCACAAGATTTCAGTTGTTTCATCTAGAAACGTTTATCAAAATATTCTACGAAATTGAGCACCCTGGTAACTAAACTTAACGTATATATAATTTGTACCCTTTGTATAATCATCTTAATAATACACGCAAACCAACGTGTACGCTTCTCAAATAGCATACGTCCGTTAAAAGGCTAGCGCTCTAGCTCGGACGGGGATATCAAGCCCTATGGATCCATATACTACTACTCGCGCCCACCAGTTCTTATAACTGGCAGTTACTAGTTACCAAAGCTAAGGGATTTTCGGTTCAAACTCGGTGTAGAATTTAGTATGTACTTGTATCCATTGCGTTTAAAATAAAGTGCATGTATTCTCAGCCCAAAAATATAGATTGCAAAGGCAATTAAAAAGGGAGCAAATGAAACTCACGCATATAAATCTTGTATATCGGTTAATAAAGCATTTGCATGTATTCTCAGCCCAAAAATGTAGAGAGTAAAAGGGATCTTATGAAACTCACGCATATAAATATTGTATATCGGTTAATAAAGCATTTGCATGTATTCTCAGCCCAAAAATGTAGAGAGTAAAAGGGATCTTATGAAACTCACTGTTTTATATTGATATACAATATTGCAGGAAAGCACGTAGACGCATCGGAGATGATAAACACGAGATTTGGTTCACAAAAATACCCCCGAACATTACCCATAACCTCCTTGGTAATAACCCATATTTTCCTTAGCTCTAGCTCGCTCGGAAACTCGTTTTGAAAATTACTTAGACAGCACTCCGTCGTAATATTTTATGTACATTATTATTTTTGTATCGCAAAAATAATAACATTAATAATAAAAATAATAAGATTAATAATAATCTTAATAATAATAATAATAATAATAATAATAAATAAAATAAATACGGAGTAATATATGTTAAAACAGAAGCAGAATGATCGAGTTTTTATAGGTGTGGCCTGTCCCCAGACCCCATGCGATCGCATGGTTCTGAAGGCCATTGGCCATGCGATCGCATGGCCCATTTTTTCAGCTCACATAATTTTGTCCTAATGATTGTCGACATAATTAAATAATATATATATATAATATATAATTTAAATTAATTAATTATATATTATATTTTATTCCCGTGCATAGTTGATTTGTAATTTTTGTTCCGATAAGTCGTACGTCATCACTTGACTTATGTCCCGGTTCCAGTTTTTCGAATGTCCTTTCGTACCTTTAGAAAACTTGCATTTTACGTTTCGTGTCACGTACCTTTGTTAAAATATAGCCTTAAGTTATCCATAAACTATACCACTCAAAGTATATCTTAAACTTTAGAGTGTTTTGGTCATTTACTTCTATAAATCATCGTCTCACTATTTGTTAAAATACATTTTTAAAATAGTGTTTTAATGTAGCAAAGTTACTGTAGCAATTCACTGTAGCAAAGTAAATTTTACTGTAGCAAATAGTGATTTTCGAAAACACTGTAGCAATTTGAAAATACTGTAGTAAATTAGTGTTTTACTGGTTCATCTTAAACGCTTTAGTTAACTTATCTAAATATCAATCGAATCAATAAACGAATGTTACTATCGTTTACTAAATAACTTGAAATTATATATATGTATATATCTTTTTAATATACATAAATCAATTTTTAAATACACATTGGAAGTTATTTATAAATAAATTTTAATAATAAATATTTCAATTTATCATATATATTCAAATAGATATTTAAACCAATAAGTTTAATGTACGGTATCAAATAATTAATACATTGTTACCTTTTCAAGTTATAGTATATATGTATCTATTTACATATAATTGTTCGCGAATCGTCGAAAACAACCGAAGGGTATTTAAATATATAAAAGTAGTTCAAAAATTTTGAGATTCAGTTTTACAGACTTTGCTTATCGTGTCGAAAATGTTAATCATACAAAGATTAAGTTTAAATTTGGTCAGAAATTTCCGGGTCATCACAGTACCTACCCGTTAAAGAAATTTCGTCCCGAAATTTGAGTGAGGTCGTCATGGCTAACAATAAAAATGTTTTAATGACGAATATGAGTTGATAATAGAGTTTTATCACCGTTAAATAATATGGATAAAACAATCCAATTACTCGAAGCGTATGAGGGAAGTTATCGTAATAAAGTGAAATACAGAATAGAGATGTGTCTTTATCTCTTGACGTAGTAAAGATTGATTTTCGGAATTTAAGGAATAGAAAATCTTCATAATCTAAATAAAATTTGATTCTTCGGAATTTACGAAAATTATGATTTTCTTTGATTAAATGTGTAATCTGCCTCGATTGCTATGTCTTATATTTCGCTATAAATTGACCTCTTCCATTTTATTTATTTTCACCACTCCTACTTTCTTTCCCAATTAATACATTCAAAAGATTGTGAAAATGCTCAATCCAGTTCTGGTTCTTGACCTAATATTGACGTTTGCCACACTCATCCTTCTTTTCCAGCTCCCACCAGAAGAATCTATATATTTCTATTATGCTCTAGGGATTGTTGTATTTATCATTCTCTCGTGTCTTTATATTGCTATACGGATTGATATACACGGTTTGTAATTTCAGGTTTGTTATCGGGCTTTATATCTCCCCTTATATTTCAATGTCCCTACTTCTGTCTTCTATAATCATTGTCATTCACAGTTACTACTCCCTCCTATTTGCTGAGATTTATACTC